>NC_091751.1:43732363-44004629 GCF_043380555.1 Nothobranchius furzeri | reverse complement strand
TAGTGTGAGGGACCACAGATCTGCCCCTCAAAGATGTGTAGGAGTCGGGGGAGCTCCAAGTCCCAGAGATCCAGGCGCTGCCCCAGAACACAGGAACCCCAAGGAGACTGCAACCAGAAAGGCCCCTGCCCCCCTCGAGAGGCACAGAGGATCGCCCCGGGGGGCAACAACCAGCAGCCGGCAGAGTCCCGGGTGATATCAGCGACAAGCCCACAGGCCTGCCCACAGCCTCCCATCCCTAGACGGCCGAGCCCGGGACCCAGCGACCCGGGACCCATGGGCGACCACCCCTGCCGGGGACCCAGCAGAGCCCAGGGACCCAGACCCCACCAGCAGCCACCAGGATTGATCAGGCAGACGCCAAAAATCTTAAACCCCCTGACCCGACAGCCATGAACACTCAGGCAGACCAAGGCACACACCCACACCAGGTGTGGCAGGGGGAGGGGGGACGAAGATCTATATCATCAAAAAGGAGTCCCAGGAGAGGGGAGGAGTCAAAGACCCACCTGACATATACAGTCATACACAAACACTGTCACACACTCCCTCCCTCATGCTCACACATGCACATACAAGACTTACAAAAATACACGCCGGACACCCACTCATGCTCCCCATACACACCCTATTCACTCTGGTCCCGGTACTGCTGCACATTGGGTACAACCATCACCGGTTACCAGAGTTTGACCCTTTATGCTGGGTGCTGATGAGCAGGCTCCCCGCCCAACGCTGAGCACAGCAACCCACCACCCCAGACCCCAACCAGACTACCATATCTCCCTCCTAGCCTCCAGCCCCACGAAGCCAAGCAACAACAGAGGTGGCTAAGACCCCTAGTCTCTCTCCGCCTGCTCCAATATAGTGTTGTGTGTTGATGAGGTGTATTCCATGGCTGTGTTGAGCGGGCAGTGCGGCCATTGTCTGGCCTATGCCAGCTGATGCCACCGCAGCACCCCACTTGTACCCACAGCCCTCGGTGTCTAAGTGCAGTTTAAAATTGGAAGTGGGCACCGGCACTCGGGAGGAGGCTGAGAAATCCCCTGCCAAATGCCGTTGAATGAGCTCACTCCCAAGGCCCAAGTGTGTGTTTGTGTGGAATGTCGTAGGTGGAAGTGTATAAGGTACAAATAAAATTGGGGGGCAGGTTGCCACAGGAATGCGGAAAATGGGGTCCATACCTGCACTCCCTGACTTGTCCACCCCCCAAGGTCCTATGTGTATGTTTGTGTGATGATGTGAGGGAGCAGGAGGAGAGAAATATGCGGGGATGGGGAGGAATGGCTGGTTGGGCTTAGCCCTCCAGGGAGCCAGCTCCCCTACTGGCCCCAATAGGCACCTCTGTTGTCAAATTGCCACGCAGGGCATGGAGACCCCAACCATCCTGCCAGGGCCCAAAGCAGCAGCATCACAGAGCCTCACGGAGTCCAAGGGCACCAACCCAGCCCCACCCCAGCAGAATATCTATGCCCATCCCTGCGTTTGCACAACTTCCAGAATATATAAGACATGGGACATCCAGGTAAGGTTGGGTCCCCCCCCCCCCCCCCCCCCCCCCCCCCTCCTGGACCTCCCCCTCCCCTGTGATGGGACAGCAGAGGAGCCAAGGTTTACCCGAGGTCTACCCCTGAACCCGGGCCAGGCACTCCTGCATGTTCCTGCCTTCTTCCCGGCAGCTTATATGTCAGGACCCAACCCCCAAGGCCCCGCCCAGATCCCCACATGGCGCCGGCCACCCCCAAATCCCCCGGGCCCCCAGACCCCCACCCAGACCCACCCAGGGGCAATGCAGCTGTCAGGCAGTGACCCATGGCCGCCGCCAAGACCTCCAAGGGGCCCCACTCACAACCGCCAGTAGTCCACCCCCCTAGGCAACCCAAGCACCTCCAGAGGGGGGCAACGGCCCCCCAGTCCCAGACACCCCTAGTGAACCCACCTCCAAGGAACATCTGGATACTCCAAACTCAGACCCCCCCACCCCCCACCCCCCACCCACATCATCTCGCAGGACAACATCAACAGTCCCCCATCCTCGCTATGTGATGGAACCGATCAAAGGAGCCCAGAGATTGATTTGAAGTGGAAGCAGAGGCTAAATCAAGTGTAATATGATCTAACAAAAGATTTCTATACTGGTTAATGCAGAGAGTTTCTCTATTTTTCCCAATTCAAGAGAATAGTTTTCTTAGCGATGCATATGGCCTTCAGAACCACGTGAACCGAAGATGTTTCAATCGGGACATCATCCAGGTTTCCCAGTAAACAAAGAGAGGGGGTGGTTGGGATATGACATTTCAGAGACTTTGACAGGTCTTCACACACTCTACCCCAAAATTCCTGGACAGGTGGACAGCACCACAGTGCATGAATGTAATTGTCAGGAATGTTGTTTGTGCAGTGTGTACAGGTGTCAGACGACACAAACCTCATCTTGAACATCCGATGACTTGTATAGTGTACTCTGTGTAGAATTTTGTACTGAATTAATTGTAAATTGGAGTGTCTGATCATTTTAAAAGTTTTTAAATAAGTTTGGGACCAGAAGTTCTGGTCAAAGCTGACTGATGGATCCACCTCCCATTTTTCAATAGGGATTGCTATTCTATCGTCTATTTTGCATAGTGCCTTATAAACTTTAGACAGTAGTTTGGGGGGTTTGAGATTATAGAAGTCTAAATCCCCACCACCCTTGGTGGTGTTTGTAATTCTATTTTATTGATCTTAAATGTTTGTTTGACTACAGATTTAATTTGGTGGTATTCTAAAAAGCTATTCTTATCTATTCCAAATTGGGAGACTATTCTATTAAATGGGATGAAGTCCAATCCTTCATATATGTGTTCCAGGTATAGGATTCCTTTATTTTTCCAGTCTGGAAGGTTCATCATTTTATTATTTTGCAAAATATCAGGATTATTCCAGATAGGTGTGCATCTGCATGGTACTAGTGAAGACTCTGTCATTTTAAGATACTCCCACCATGCTGTCAGAGAGGTGCTGATACTAATTCTTTTGAAGCCTTCATGCTTTCTTATGCTTGAGCTAATAAATGGTAAGTCCGAAAGCTCTATTGTATTGCAAAGTTCTATGTCTAACCAAGACTCATCTAGTGGGCTATCTTGCAACCATCTTGGTATAAATTACAGCCTATTGGCTAAGAAATAATAATAAAAGTTGGGTAGATCCAGTCCTCCTCTGTCTTTGGTCTTCTGAAGCATTTTTAAGCTAATTCGTGGAGGTTTATCCAGCCAAAGGAATTTGGTAATTGAGGAGTCCAGAGATCTAAACCAGTCAGCTGGTGGTTTGTTTGGGAACATTGAAAATAAGTAATTTTTTCTGGGTAAGACCAACATTTTAATTGTAGCAACTCTCCCCATGAGTGATATCGGTAAGGATTTCCATCTTGCAAGATCATCATCCACTTTCTTTAAAAGTGGGATGTAGATTAGTTTGGTTAGATCTGCTAACTTGGGAGAGACATTAATTCCCAGGTATGTGATATTCCCTGACTCCAATTGTGTATTAAGTAAATTGACAAAAGAGAAATTAATTGGTAGAACTGTGGATTTTAACCAGTTTATAGAGTAATCTCAAACTTTTGAAAAAGAGTTTATCAGTTCTATTGAATGAGAGAGAGAGAGGATTGAGAATTCCGGAGAAAGAGTAAAATATCATCTGCATAAAGACTGATCTTATGTTCTGTTTTCTTACACTTTATCCCTTTAATACCTGTTGTTTGCCTAATTGCTGCTGCTAGTGGTTCAATAAAGATAGCAAACAGTGAGGAGGAGAGTGGGCATCCCTGCTTTGTCCCCCTCTGAAGACAGAAGCTAGCTGATATTTGGTCGTTCGTCCTGACACGTGCAGTTGGTGAACTGTATGTTTGTAGCATGTTTATAAAGAAGTTCCCAAACCCAAATTTATGTAAAGTTGCAAATAAGAACTTCCAGTTAACTCTATCAAAAGCCTTTTCTGCATCTAGAGATAATATACTAGTTTCTACTGTAAGAGAAATCTATCAAATTAAGTAATTTACGTGAGTTAGTGGATGACTGTCTACCCTTGATGAAACCAGTTTGGTCAGGGTGTATTATGAAGGGGGTTACCTTTTCTAATCTTTTTGCCAGGGCTTTACAAATTATTTTGAGATCAACATTAATAAGAGAAATTGGGTGATAGCTGGTAGGAAATGCAGGGTTTTTGCCTGGTTTTAACAAGAGACTAATATTGGCTGAGTTCATGTTTGGCTGTAATCTGCCACTCTCTTCGATTTCCCTCATGATTCTGAAAAATATTGGAGCCAGAATGATCCAGAATTCTTTGTAGAACTCTGCTGGAAACCCGTCTGGACCTGGAGCTTTCCTATTAGTCATGGATTTAAGGGCTTCCTGGAGCTCCGCTGATGTTAGTGGCGAGTCCAGGACTGTAAGTTGGCTGTCTGATAAGTTAGGAAGTGTTATCCTGTCAAGGAACTCATTGATCTCGTTATCTGATGGGTTTATCTGTGGTGAGTACAAAGTTTGGTAAAAGTCTCTGAAAGTGTTGTTTATGCTTTCAGGGTCATAAACTATATTCTCGGTTGAGTCTTTAACAGCAGATTTGGTAGTTTTCTCTTTATTTATTCTTAATTGGCTAGCAAAAAATTTACCTGATTTATTACTATGTTCAAAGTTTTCTATTTGTAGTCTGTGCTAAAAATTGTGTCCTTTTGTCAATAATTCCATGAAGTTCTAATTTAGCTTTACGTAATTTGCTCATTAACTCTTCTTCTGTGAATGCCTCTAAAGACTTAATGATTTCCTCTAACTCCTGAATACGTTTGTTTTCAGTTTTTTTCTTATGTGATGAGAAAGAGATTATTTTACCTCTCATCACTACCTTTCCTGCCTCCCAGAGAACTGATGCTGATGTTCCAGGCAGGTCATTTTGTTCTAAATATAAAGCCCACTCCTTTTTTAAAAAAATCTATAAACCTTCATCTTTAAGCAGTGATGTATTAAACCTCCAGTTTTTGCTTGGTAGGATTGTCTTCTTGTTTACCAGAGTTAAAGAAATCGGAGCATGGTCGCTGACAACTATGGGGTGTATCTCAGTGTCTGAAATGCCAGCCAACAATGAGCTGCTGACTAGAAAATAATCCAAACGTGAATGAGAGTGATGGACGTGTGAAAAAAAAGTATATTCTCTACGGTTAGGATGAAGAGATCGCCATGCATCACAAAGCCCATAATCACTCATGTACTGTTTAACTATATTGGTGGATTGCCAAAATGCGCTGGGTCCCAGCTGTACTGAGCCTGTCTGTTAAAGAGTTTATCCAAAAATTTAAATCGCCTCCAAGTATATGTGGACAGTCCAAGTGTTCGGAGAGTACAGAGAAAAAATTATGAAAGAATGAAGGGTCATCAATATTTGGACAGTATATGCTGACAATACATAAGCTTTGATTCTGTACAGATATTTTTAACATTATAAATTTACCCTCTGGATCAGAGATTGTGTCCAATACTGTGAAATTGATGTTTTTGTGTATCAAAATAGCTACACCTCTTTGCCTAGAGTTATAGCAGGCAGAGAACATGCTGGGAAACTCAGGTGTTTTAAGTTCATCTGCGGATGTGGCAGATCTATGAGTCTCTTGTAATAATATTACGTCTGCATGCACTCTCTTTAGCTGATCAAAAATCTTTAATCTTTTCTCTATGGAGCCAGTTCCATGTACGTTCCATGAGACAAACTTTAGTGCACCCATAGATGTGTGTGTGTGTTAGTAACTAAAATATGACGCCTTCATGTGAATAAGATGGAATAAGTATCTAAATACATAAAATAGTATGTTAATAAATAACAGAAAAGTAAATAATAATAATAATAATAATAATAATAATAAAGATCCAACAGTGTTTATGGTTGTATTATTTGACGCATAAATTATGATATTGTGCTGTGGATTTTATATATATATATTTGTGTATGTGTGTGTGTGTGTGTGTGTGTGTGTGTGCCGAGTCTGACGCAGTGTTGGAAAGTTGTGTGGTTATGCCATACAGGTGTGAAGGTACAGAAGCAGGTAAAGAGGAAAGGAAAATACAGATACAGGTTAAAAAGGAAGAAAGAACTAAAAAGAATAGGTGATAGGGGTGTGAGGTGGTGATGAACAGGTGATCTCATCATATAGAAAACGGATTTAGCAGCTGTTTAATCCCGACGTGATCAAACCCAGTGAATCCTGATAACAATAGTAAATGTCTGACCTGATGTTGGGTTAATACAGCCAGTCTGTCACTCCTCGCTCCTTGTAAAATTTATTGTCCACGTAAAGCTTATCCACCGAGATGACAGCCCTTTTCCCATCCTGGATAGACTTTTTGCGCAGCGGAAAGAGGACTCAGCGCCGATCCAGGATTTCCTTAGGGAACTGGTCATTTACGCTGAAGTCTTTCCCTTTGACCTCTCTTCCGTGACTTTTAACAAGATCCTTCTGCTTAAAATGTTTAAATGTAGCCACAATGGGACGAGGTCCTTCTGCTGTCCACTCGTCTAGCTCCAAGGCGATGTACCAGGTGAAAGGTGATGTTTTTTACCGTTTCTTTGGGTATCTTCATTTGGGTCTGGAGAAAGTTTTTTAATCGTTTGCTCGCAGTTCTCCGCCCCTCCCGCCTGCTCCGGCAGGCCTGCGAACACCAAATTATCCCTCATGCTACGGGCCTGAAGGTCCAAAACCGTCTCTTTCAGAATCTTGTTGTCCTGGGTGATCCGCATCATTCTTTCTTCCAGGGAAGAAACGGACTCCCGCAGAGATGCGTTCTCAGCGGCGAGCTGCTCCACCTGCTCCTGGCAGAACTCCAGAGACTGATGGAGGTTCTGAAACTCCTGGTGTAGAACCTCAAGCAGATGAAGTCGCCCCTCAAATCCCAGAAGCCGTTTATCTATAGAATCCACTAATTCTAATATGTCCTTACGGGGAGATGAGGCCTCAGGCAAGTCCTGAGGACGGCTTCTCTTGGTCCCAGTTGTTTCGGGCTCAGCTGCTGATTTCTTCGGACCCCTAACGAAAAACTCAAAAACTCTGTCAATATAGTTTTGTAAACTTTCTAAATTTTCTTCACTTACCTCCAGGTTGAGTGAGTTATAATTACTAGATAATTTTTTGAGTTGTCAGTAGATAAATTTGGTGAAAATGCGTCTTAAGTGTGGATGTTTGTTAACGAGCTGCCATCTGCTTCAAACGCTGCCGTGTATCCGGTGCTCGGCCCTCAGCATCAGCGCATGCTCACCTCAGCCTACCCCAAGTACCCCAAATTTCAATGCAGTAAGTCATATATGGAACAATCAGTGAACTATATAATAGGTATAATGCCTTTTTATTGAGAAAATCCTTTACTTTATGCAGTATAGGGTTAGGAGGTTTCGTGTAATCTTTTCATCAATAACGACCCCTAAAAACATAGTTTCCCGCACCTTTTCAAGGTAAACATCTACTCCTCTTGGACCAAATAACAAAAAATAAGTTAACTCCAGAATTAGGGACTATTTATTTAAATTAAACCACTGTTTTAGTTTTCATAATTCCTAACCTTAACCCACCCTAACCCCTTTATGACATCTTATGAAGTTCCAAGATTAAATCAGAACTCCTCTTTGAGACATTTTATTAGCAAACAGGTGTGAAGTGTGACCAAATGAGTTATGCTGCAAAAGAGACAAAAAAGAAAAATAAGGTTTATGCCCAACAACCATGATGTGCAAAACATTCTATGCAAACTGACAAGAAAACATAGTAGTTTCTGTTGTTATTCTATAAAAATGCTCTTATGTATTTATTGGAAATGTCTCAAAGGTAATCTGGGCAGCGACTGAGAAAGAATGAAATAAAGAAAAAAAAGGCGACAGATTCTTTGTTTCCAATATAAAGTCAATTTATTTCTTGAAAGAAGTTTTATTTTATGAACGAAGTTCTTTGTTTTTTGGAAGGGGTAACAGAGAGAAAACCTTTTGTTTGACACTCAAATTAGATTCAAGTAATTTCTTTTTCTTCTGCTGCAGAAGTAAATATACATTTAAGATTGTGTCAAGGGGAAACAAAAATCCCATATATATTAAGTATATATAACCCTTATCCTAACCCTAACCCTAACCCATAAGCCAGCACAAAAATACATTAGCAGTCTTTTTTTATTTTTAGGAAATAGTACTTTTATTTTTTTGTAAAAATCAAAAGAAGAATGATTTTTTCTAAAGCGCCTCTCAAGATAAAAATCAGGAGGCGCTTCACAAGAAACAGAAAAATTTTAAACCATCCATTTTCATCCTTTATCCGGGGTCGGGTCGTGAGGGCAGCAGCCTCAGCAGGGAGGCCCAGACTTCCATCTCCCCAGCCACTTGGGCCAGCTCCTCTGGGGGAATCCCAAGATGTTCCCTGACCAGCCGAGAGACATTGTCCCTCCAGCGTGTCCTGGGTCTTCCTCTAGGTCTTCTCCCAGTTGGACGTGCCTGGAAAACCTCACCAGGGAGGCGTTCAGGAGGCATTCTAACTAGATGTCCTAGCCACCTCAACTGGCTCCTCTCGATGTGGAGGAGCAGCGGATCTGCTCCAAGCCCCTCCCGGATCAGATGAGGGAGGGAGGGACAGCCCAGACATCCTGCAGAGAAAACTTATTTCGGCCCTTGAATCCGTGATTTCATTCTACTAAAGATTGTGACCGTAGGTGAAGGTAGGAGCATAGATCGACCGGTAAATCAACAGCTTTGCCTTTCGGCTCAGCTCTCCTCACCACGACAGACCGGTACAATGCCCACATCACTGCAGGCAGGACCTCATCCCTGAAAAGGTGAAGGCATTCTACTCTTTTCCTACCGTGGTCTTAAATGAAACCTTTTTTCTCATTATTTTTGACATTAATCTCAACATTTTGACTTAATTCTGGAAATGATATTGACTCTTTTGTCAACACTTCAACAACAAAAAAAATTCAAAAATTCTACTTTGTGACAATTTGACCAAATTCCCCCCCCCCAACAAAAACTGAAAACAAAATAAATAAATCTTGCAACTTTTTGCCATTGTTATTTTCTTCTAATATGTTTTTGTAGCTGACTTATTTTCTAAATAAATTCAACAGTCTCAGAGTTTCTTCATTTCTTTTTCTGATTTATGCCACATGCAGCTTTTGTTTTTCCCCTTCAGAAATGTCATATGTTCTCAAGAAATAACATCCGTCGCCTCCCAGTAATTCTAAACAACAGACGAATGAATCACAAAAACCATCTTCTGGCTCCCAGACACAAGAAAAGGCTACTTCTGTTCTATCGTAGACAGTGTCTTTTAATGAGAGGCACTTACATTAAACTTCAGCACAATTAGGTGTTTGACGACAACCTCCCGAGTAAAATTAATCTCTCAAATAAAATTGGTCTCAGTCCTCAATATGTGGCCCAGTGGGATGCACCTTCATTTCTATTCAATGACCCTCCATAAATTAAAGCTCATTTCCTGAACGTGCAGTTTTGTGGTGGCTCCCACAGCAGGATGCAGCCTTTCAGCCGTGGCAGTTCAGAAAACCTTCCCCTCTTACCATTTGATTGGAGGACTGGATCGGATTACAGATTTGAGATGGACAACCTCTGCGACAGCCGTGCAATCTTCTTTTCTCCTCTTGTTAAATTTACATAAGGTTGATGGGATTTTGGCTCAACATTCCTCCGTTTCGCCTTCATTTCCCGAGCTCAGCAGCAACGTGTTGCAGCACAGGCCGATATATAATCATCAGCAACCTCTGCTTCGGTGAAATGGTCAATGACTGAAACCCATCGCTTTTAAAAAGCCTTTAAAATGACATTCAACTCTTGCCGTTTGCCTGCACTTGTCGACAAACGGTGTACATCTTGTCTCGAATGTCGCGTTACTGCCTAGTAAAGTTATTACTGCTCAACAACAAGACAAAGACATGATTTTCTTTTGCGCTTTGGTGAAAGTGTATTGTGTGAGTGTGTATGTAAACATATTTTCTGAAAGCAGCTCTCAAAGGAAGAGAAATAACACAACCGACATCCTTACTTGTCCACGTCTACTGAAGGGCACGGCAATAGAAAACAAGTAATACATCTGTCTTTTTTATCCTTAGCGTAGTCATGAAAATATCTGTTTTATACAAAATTAAATACAGTTACAGTATGTTACAACTTTCTTTTTTTTCTGATACAGGTGAGCTCAAGCAAGACTACAAAGCCTCTGTAAATCAAAAAGGTACTAGACTGGTCCTTGGAAGGAAAGAGGTTGATAGTGCTGCATGTGCAGCAGTTTGCAAAACATCCGACACCCTTCAGCAAAGTAAAATCACCAGGTTCACTAAAGCACAGGGAAAGGGGGAGAGAACAGGAGAGAAGGTAGGAGGCAGTGAAGCAAGATGTTTTAAATTCTGTCCATTATTCTACTCTAACTGCAGATGATGCTTAGAAACGATGAGTCTGTTTGCTCTAATCAGAGCAGAATCTCCAGTTTCCCTTGGATGGAATATTTGACAATGGCGTTATCACAAAGCAAGGGTGCCTTACAGGTTTAGTTTTGTTTCTGTGGAGTTACAAAACAACAGTGTCTTCATCAAGTCTTTTTATAAATCTGTATATCATTCAGTTTGATGCATTAGTGCACAACCTGCAGTAATGTTGTTGTCACCCATGCACCGCCGTGGCTCCGGATGTACAAAAGAGTTGCTATATTGCACGCTGAGCGCATCGTCTACACATTCTTTTGTTTTGTTTTTTATCTCCGTACAGGTTGAAAGTTCAGTCTTAGTGGAGGATTTGGTTCTGGTCTCTCAGCAAAGGGAAACAACTGAAATCACTACGAGGGAAAGGAAAAGATGGTGACCTATGGGGCAATGATGGAGCACTGCCCGTCCAGACAGCTGGTCATCGCACTCTCCGGGTCCCTGGCAGCGAGCTCTCTCACACAGGACGCCCATGAAGCCGGGGGCACAGTGGCACCGCTGATGGTGGTGGCACGTGCCGCCGTTCTGACAGCGAAGCATCGTGTTGTCGCACACCCGAGCTGCAGACACAAAGCAGAAAGGGCAGTGGAGACAGGAAGGCGTGATTAATAGATCACTCGGTGATAGGGGCAGCAGAAAACATCAACAGGCAGGTTTCACAGGGCACAAGCTGCCTCTTCCTGTCCTGTCTGCACGGTCCTGTGTCCCTACAGCGCAGCAGACACGTCAGAGAGGGTGAACCCAAGGACGTCAAACTGTTTGGAGGAGGGAAAAGTGGTGGATGCATGGAACAAATAAGACTGGACAACACAGGAAACACTGAATGAGATGTTTTAAAAGTAATGTGTGGGGAAACAAAATTAATGTGATGGAATGAACCATTTTATGTCACCACAAAGAAAACAGCAATACATTTTTTCTTCACATTTTTTCATTTAATACCATAATGAGGGTGGCTTTCTAGTTCATCCATCGTTTACCAACTAGCTTTAATTCATGCTGGTGTTCCAATAATTTCTGTGTATTTTTGGGTCCCCTTGCTTTCATTTTTCATTTTCATTCTTATTTTTGAATCCTAATTGTATTAATTTTTTTTTTTCAATTTTACTTTTTATAATTATCTTCTTCAATCCTTTTTAAAGGTTTTTTTGAGCTTGTGAAGGAATTGCTACATAAACTCTTCTTAGCTGGTTGTGTGTTAATATTAATATAATAAGAAAGGAAGGATTACATAATGAAATATTAACACACCCATGTTTATAAAAATCGTTTATTATTTTTTCCCCCAGTTTAGCCATTGGGAGTGGGACTAAAATGTGCTCTACCCAGAAGTCAACCTGAAAGTTTAAAGGTAAACATTTCTCTTATTTTTAAAACATTTGAAGTGGTCTCTAGTAGGAATGAATACCTCGTAAAGCCTAGTTACACTTCCTTGTCAGCAACTTTGTGCTCACGCACACACATTGATGGAGACAATTTTCTTTAATACTTTGATGGTGTGACAGTTGTGAAGCAATTCTCCCCCAGGGCAGCAGAGGGCATAGCACTTTTCTTGGGTATCCTGCCATCAACACAGTTACGTCTCCAGTGTGTTTATTTTGGGTGTTTCTCAATGTCCAAGGCCAGGCCCCTTGCTTACGAGGATACTGTCCTTCCTTGGTCAAAGAAAACGGTTAAATGAAACAGACTTGTGGCTTCCACGGCGGTCACGTAACGTCACGTGACACAGGAGAAAACGTTATATTTTATACGTAGAAGTTTCAATATAAATATATAACAAGGCTTTTACTTTTTAAATTGTGTATATATTTATTAAATTAAAATTATAAGTGAGTTACTACCCACTAGCCACCGAAGCTGCAACTACTAAGCAACTAACCAACAAAAAGATAACTTCTTTGGATCTAAAAAACTTTTTTAATTAGTAGACTTGCATTTAAACTTAAAATTTGTCCCCGAAGTAGCTACCGGCTTCTGATCCACCATCCTTTTGAAAATACCGCTGTGTATTCTGGGTAATTTTTGACCAAAGCTAGGCTACAGGACACCTCCCGTGTATACTTGCTCAGCTAGCTAAATGGCCAACAAATTGGAGAACACACGCCTCGGTAGAACATGAACATTGGAACACGTCTTGGCGGCTCCCGATGACGTATCTCCTAGGCAACCGGGGCGGGGCCAAGACATCAAGTCAAGGTTTCTTGGCATTGAGAAACACCCATTATGTTTGTGTATTCAGAGATTTCCTCCACCTCTTCATCCAGTCCCAACCTCTAAACTCACATTTCCTGTAATTTCCTGACAGGACTAAAATGTTTGCTGCATATTTTTCGACTCCTTCCATCACGGCTGTGTTAAAGTTTGTACTGTCGGACTTTTTCCATGAGACTGTCTTCAGTCTGCTCCACGTCTTTCATGTTTGATTATTGTTTTTTTTTGAAGGGGGAATGGTGGTGCTGTTGACGAAATGAAAGGAAGCGGCATCCTGACCAATCACAGGCTTGCGGTCGCCGTCACTTTCGACGGATATTTAGAAAAGTTGGCTCTACTCTCACTTACTACTGTTGGAGAGCCCTTGTGATGACGGATACGATCTTTGCATGTCTCCATACCAATGCAGATGGAGAAGAACAAACTAGGCTTCAGTCTTACTTTGGGAGGCAAAAGCTCAGATGCTTCTGTTTAAGGACGTAGAAGACAGCTGGAGGAGAAAGTGGCAGATGTCAGCGAGATTTGGAGATTCACTTCCTGATATTTGGACATCTTGCCTCTGACTGACCAACAGTGACGTGACTCTACCACTGACTCAGTTAGTTCTGCAACGTTTTATCTCAACAAATGTCACAAGCATGGAGGACTTTTGCTATGTGGTTGAGTTGCTAATGCTAACAATTAGCTTCTAATCTGCTGTTTCCTGGACGCTACACCAACAACAGCCCTTTCTGATGGGTGAGTCCATGAAGATCAGGCGACAGTGTGAAGTCACTGACCGCAGGAAATAGGGGTAGAACACCATTTTCAGCCTGCATGGTAAACTGCATATCTGATGTTTTTAAAAAATAATACGTAAACAAACATTTCTCGGTGTACCCGCTCTTTAAGGGTTAATGATCCGTGAATTTAACTGGGCCGAAAAGGTGCAAACGAGATGTTTTTGTTCAGAGGACAGAAGAGCAGACAGAACAATACCACAACATCTGGTGCCACCAAACAACCACAACTTTGCACAAAAACAGATGTCTAGATAACCCACCAGATGCTATTATTTTCATCTTTGTGGTCAAGCTCACAACAATCAATATGGCTTTTTTTCCCCAAAGAGAGAACATAATCTCCAAGAATGTATTATTTTAGAAGCTATCAAATACTACTTTATTTGGAAGTAGAGTGATTAGGATCACATAAGACGATATTCACAATTCCAGATAAAAACTCACGACTCAATTATCCCGGGTAGCCTTTCTACCGGTGGAGGTGAAATCCGGGAAGAGGTAATATTTGCGCAGAGATTTCAGTGAAATTGGATATCTCTGCCTGCATAATCACATTTTTGGTTTTCAGTAATGTGGCTCATGCTTCTGAATAATCTGAACAAATAATCATTTCTCATGCCAAAACTGATTAAGAAGGTGTTGGCATTGCATCAAACTTAATAAAATTTCCTCCTTTTTCACTTAGTCATCATTGCTGTTATGTGCTAAGGAGGAAATTTCACCTCTGGATCCAAGTCTCTGTATTTATAAGTGTGTGTTTGTGTGTGTGATAAACGCACGTTTCTTATTTTTATGTGTGCAGTGACATTTTAATAAGGAAATAGTCATGAGGGAGAATATTGCAGCACTTCCAGTCAGTCAAACTCCTGACCTAAAATGCATATGCTGCTGAGTGACAGATTCTTCTGTGGCTGTCTCCTAAACGATGCAGCAAAGTGAGTCTGGCATGACACCCTCCAAGCAGAACCTGTTATATTAGATACATTACAACATCTTCTGACACATGCCTAAATTGTTTCTGGGAATATTACACATTTAGGGTGGAAATTAGCAAAGAAATAACAGCATTAAAGCAAAAATCTGGAATAAGATGTTTGATTTGCATGAACAAGGGTCAATGAGGCAGATTCCCATGATCAAATTAGACAACTGGTTCCTTTGACTTTGTTAAAGGATCAGGATCTGTTTGCATGTTTCCTCTGCAGACGATGGACTACTTTGTGCTCACAGTTGCTATTTATTCTTCTGCCATTTTCATTGCTGCTGTTTTAATTTACAAGGCTTTTTATTCTTCATACTTCATATTCAGTTGCATTATTCAAGATCCTTCTCAAGACCCACCACCGAACCTCATAGCTAGCATAATTTGTCTCAGAGTCCAAACATCTTTTCTTGACCGTGACTTCAAACTGTGGTTTTCTTTTAGGACTCTGGTAGTTTGTCCTAAAACTGAAGTGGTAGCGCTGCTGTTGCTCCTTCTCTGATATTATTGAGTGGAAAACCTCTCACACCAGTGGTGTTCTGATGTTAAATACATGAACGTGTTGCAAACGGAGGACCCAGGGAAGTGCAGCGGTTTGGCCAGACCGACAACCAAATGATCCAATAGTTGATTTTGGTCTTAAACATCTTCTTGGTGGAGGTTTTCAGACATTTTTATTTTTTCATTTTTTTTACCTCCACAATATATTTATTTCTAAACTATGTTAGAACATTGTTAAAGATCATGACTGTAGGGATAGCATTTTAGTGCCTGCTCATTGTGAAACGTCTCCTGTTTCAACATTTTCTCTATAAGTCGGGCCCACATCTGCTAAATAAGCTAGCTTAAAATGTTTTTCATGCCTCTTAAAAAAACAAACCTGCAGCACAAAAAGGAATTTATCTCCTGTGGAAGAAAACACCTCATCATTCTAATTATGGCAAATCATTTTCTTCCTTTTAACAATCATTCCAGCTGTTACCAAAAATACAAATGTGGCTGAGAAGATGTAGAAGATTAAAGTCATAATCATAGTATGGTGGTCTGGGATTAAATGTTTCAGGGTATTTAAATTTACCAGCATTAGAGATTGAACTTCTTAAACAATTTAACCTGATTCTGATCTGAATACTGTGGTTATTGTTTCATAGTCAATAAAATTATCGTTTGCATGCATGAAAACAGACTCCTGAACAGCAAACTGCATCAAACCCTCTCTTGGTAGATTCAAACATTAAATGTCCTCTGGCTATACACCCAGGTGTCCGCACAGTTCAATCAGTTTTCTTTCTTTATAAAAAAGAAGAATTTCACTGCTAATGGAAAGTAGTTGCTCTGTGTATTTTATAAAATAGCATTCCTCAGGATCAGCTCAGTCTCAGTTGTCTAGTCAACACATTAACTCTGTTGCCCGTGGCTGGAGGATGGCATGTTTGCCCTCCAGCAGACCCCTAGGGCCACGGGTTTTCTCTAAAAGCATCTGCAGCCTCAATTAATTTGTCGTGCCAAGGTTTGGAATTATGTTGCATTGTTGAATCTATGTGGTGCTTTCATGGTAAAATAAAAGTAGAATAAATGATAAAAAAAATCAAGAAAAGGTGTGAGACTTTTGTAATATGATGAAAAGGGTTATCACCTGAAACCATTTGGTACTGTGAATTATACAGCAAAATGTCAAGTCAGTGAAGTTCATTTTATTATAGAGAATAACTTTGAAAGGTGAATGAAATTCTTAAACATGTTTAGTAAGTTATTATGCTTAAGTAGGGTTAGGTGCAACAAAGAAATGCAATAAAATGTTTTAGAGATGAGATTCAGTCTAAAGTTAAAGAATGGGTGATTAAATACTGTAATTCCATTTGTGTGTATTTTAATTTGTGTTTTTATGTTGTTTTCATATCATGTCCTGATAATTGCAAAGCACATTGAATTGCCTCTGTGTTTGAAATGTGCTCTATAAATAAAGCTGCCTTGAATTTTAAAGTTTACATGAAGACCAGCTCATTGTAAAGTTCACTCTTCATTCATCCAGTATCGCTAACAAGTAAGGATGAGCGAGTATACCACTATCTGTATCTGTATCTGTTCAACCATCAAGGTTATCTGTATCTGTATCTGTACTCAGAGTGGGCGTGGTCTAACCCGGAAGCAGGTGTGGTTTAACCGGAAATGGGTGTGGTTTACATCAATACATTATTTTAAGTCTGAAATTAATATGGAATGATCAGAAGTTGCTATGTGTATTGTTTATTTGAAAACCATTTATAGAGCAGCCTCCGAATTGAGATAAATATTTTTGATCACATTAGTAAAGGAACTATTACAGAACAAGTTTTTCAATAAAATCAGAACATTAATATTTAAGTGCATGGATTAATACATCTGAACTCATGCAGTAGGAACTAGGAAATATGAAATACTAGAACCAAACACAACTTCTTTTTTTATTTGATTATTTAAATTATAAACAATTTGATTCAGTCTCAGCTGAAGTACCCTCTGTATCACTCATTGTATGAGAGAGAGAGAGAGAGAGAGAGAGAGAGAGAGAGAGAGAGAGAGAGAGATGTTTTTACAGGACCACAGCGTTTGCTAAACGGGATTTGCCGCCGCTCCCTGGGGAGGATAAAGGTGGTTTATAAGATCAGACCGTGGCGGTAATGTGGCTCGATTGTGGCAATTTTATGTTTGTTTATGTTTATGTTTATTTATTTGGCAGACTCTTTTATCCAAAGCGACGTACAATTTTTAACTTGCAGGGCATGTTGTGATATGTGGGGGAAACCGGAGTACCCAGAGGAAACCCACGCATGCATGGGGAGAACATGCAACTCCACGCAGAAAGGCCACAGCCGAGTTTCAAACCTGCAACCTTCTTGCTGTGAGGCAACAGTGCTAACAACTGCGCCACCATGCATCAATTTTATAAAAGATTAGGTGATGGCGGCATAAAGGGGGTATGGGGGTGGTCTCTGCACTGCCGCAGACTTCCGTTTATCTTGGACATAACTTGCTTTTTATTGCGATTGAAGCCGTGATCGTTAAGTTTTTTCCAACGAGCAGCTCCTAAAGGTGTCTGTCCCCATCAGTCCCTGTGCAGTCTCTGGTGATCTGAGCTTCAACTCTAACAGAGAGGCTCATGGAGTGTAGCGGCGCTCCAGTTTGCCATCTCAGCTGATTTTTGTTCAAAAAGCAAACTTAATTGCCTTGTTTACTTTCATTTTCAATAAATTTGCCAGCAATAACTCCCCACGTCATCATGACATCTGCCTCTGTTGCGCCAGGGCGCATACGACAGACCATTACTGCAATATTACTACCAAGCGAGGCAGAACAAATGCTGCAAAATTTGCGCAAAACCATGCCGGCATGGCACGTTTATAGACATACCATTGTGGTAATATTATGCCAATTTGCTGGCATAACCCGAGCGACGGGGAGGCAGTGTACGACACGAGCTGTTTTCAGCTCTGTCTTGTCAAATACACCACGTAAGTTACTGTAATATATTGAGAGCATTATTACCCCGGTCCGACAGGGGGAGCTGTCACCCGGAAGTGTTAGTTGGTTGCCGGGGTCTCCAGAGCAACGGCGGTCCAGACATGTGAATGCTGAAGAATGATGCATTAAAAGTTCGAGAGTTCTATTCCATCTTGTGTGGAGCTGCATATTTGGTAGTCAAGTTATCACAGTTACGAAAAAAGTAACTTTAAATATTAAACCGAAATAGAGGCGAGCTGGAGAAAACCTAGAGAGTACTGAAGAAACGTGAGCAACAGTGAAGCAAGCACAGAGAGATCCGGATCATCCGTGACTGTCTGTGTGTGTGCGTGGAAGGGCCGGACGGACTGAGCTCCCGGCTGGAGAGTTTTGTGTGTAGGGAGGGGCGGGTGCTCTATGTGACTGGCCAATCACAGAGCGTGATGACAGTTAGTTACCCAATGAGGATTTTCCTTCAGCACGATTACAGATATTTACAAGTTTTACTCGTTTCATGCTCGTATTTGTCAAAAATGCTTTATCCGGCTCATCCCTACTAATAAACTTTGGCCCAGTTTAGCCCAGATTACACTGTAAAATCTGGTTAGTTTCCCTTTTTGAAAAATATAAAAGCAAAAATATGCAAACAGATTGCACTTGAAACAATAAGCACACAGGAGTGGGTAATTAAGTGTTTGAGCAACTAATAATTGCAAAGTAATATGCACCTAAATGCAAGTTACTACAACTAAAACAAACCAGTAAATGGCACTTGGACATTTGCTCACTGAACTCGTATTTCAGAGTTGCGCATATACTCAAGCAGTAGTAAGCATGCAATTCTAAGTACTTTGCATTAGAACGTGCACCAGCACTAGAACAGCCTTGAGTTGCATTTAAAGGTCAATAAATTCACCTTGCGAGTTTGATTTCAGATAATATTTCATAGAATTTGCTAAATAATATGTTTGTAACTAAAATAACACCCAAATGCACAATTTCAGAATCGTAACTTTCTATATAATCTTTCTAATGCTAGTCATATTTATTTTACGTCTTTGTGCCATTTTCTCTCTTCCTTTATATTTTAGTTACAAAAGACAAAAATAACAAAATTATGAGGAAGAGGAAGACTGACCAAATGCTTGAGATTCTCTTTGACTGTAAAATTTTTCAGGCTTGCAGTTCTATTTTCATCTTGTCCAGGAAAACCATGTGAAAAAATCTCTGGCAGCAAAAAACGACTCCCTTCGACCAAAATAGGGAGAAGCCATAATTTTTCATTTGTCTTTTGCACAATAAACATTTACACTGTTATAGGAAAGGCAAGGAACTAGCAAGGCTGTTTGTTTTAGTGATAAATTAATTAAACATGCAAATTGAAAATCAGTGACTGCTAATGCAGTTATGCATTAGTGGCTCCAACACATAATTACCTATTACCATGTATTCATTATTTTAAGTATACATTTTAATTGAAGACATCAGACAAAAGGCACATAAGACATAAATTATACTTTTTACAAGTCATTGACCATATTTAAAATCAGAATGTATAAACAAACTACTTAATTAATTAAAAATGTTATTTTATTAATTAGAAACCTTGTAATTAATTAATCTTGATTAATCACATTTTAATCATTCAAGACAATTTGTGCCCCAAGCAAATTTTCTAAAACCTAAAAATAATTTTATTTAAGCACAGATGACATACCCACACTTTAATGCAGGCATGGGGAACCCTGGTCCTCGAGGGCAGGTGTCCTGCATGTCTTTTTGCTCCGACACTTCTGATTCAATAGTTGATTCAGCTGTTCTGCAGCTCATCAAGCTCTGCAGAAGCCTGTTAATCACCTGCTGATTGAAATCAGGTGTGATGATGCAGAGTTGAAACTAAAATATGCTAGATAGCAGCCCTCAGTGGACCAGGGTTCCCCACCCCTGCTTTACTGAGTATATTTCTATAACCACAAGGACTATTTAATTACTATTTAATTACTTTGGTCTCATTATAAAGGTAATTATTGTGGGATTTATTGGGATGTGTAAATATTAGTATATGTGCCATTGATTAAATGTAAATGGACATGGAGCATTGTAAATGTTGTGTACTGAACTGAACACTCGGTGGCAGCAGAGCACGACTAATATAAATATTGGTGTAGTGTAGAGTTCAGGGGACGTTCTGCTGAGGGTTACAAGATGAATGCTGTGTTTAAGCTTGTCCTGTCTCCATTAAAATTGATTTGTGATGTGTCATTTAATTGTAGTTTTAGTTGTGTTTAGAGCAGTGGCAGGTGCTATGAAGGAGCTAGTCTTTTTATTGAGGGTGCTATGAAGGAAGTGGTCATGCGTACCTATTGTTCTCTAAAACACCTTCAACACTAGCAGATACACATGCGTGCACAAAACCTCAACAACACCTGAAACAATCATTAATATACATCATAAACATATGAACAATCGCTGACTTTTCCATGAAATCATAAACACATATAGACACACAGAAAACCATCTATAGTGTTGCAAGGTTAGCTAACATTAGTGTTAGCATTTCCAGCGGCAAAACCCTCGACTGCTGCGGCGGTTGAGGGTTGACTCTCTTCATGTAGATTCGTAGGTTTTTGTGGGTCTGAGACCACTTCCAAAGATTCATTCATTTCTGACTGAACACATGGAAATTTGGGCAACAAAAACCGATCCATTTTACCCCTAGCTCTACCTTTCACTCGTTCGCAGGTGGAAAATGAGGTCAAAGGTTAACATCAATTTCCTGTTTTGATTTAAGTTTTTACTATCTATATGATAATTTACTGATTATTTTTGTTTTGTATGATAAATATTATCACATCCACACGTTGAATTAAAATTAAATAGTAAAAAAATAATAAAATCTAATATTTACGCGGGGGTGCTATGGGGGTGCAATGACTAATCCAGGGGTAGCTATAGCGCGGCCCCCCCCCTCCCCCCCAGCGCCACCACTGGTTTAGAGGTGCAGTTTGGTGATATTTATTGATATATAGGGCATACATTGTGATGCTAAACTATTTCTGGCACCCAATTAGGGGAAGCTTGGGCTCAAAGTAACACATTATTATTTTTCTAATTAATTGTAAACAATGCATTAAATTCCCACCCCTAATTCTTTATCTGCTCACATTTAAATTTAAAATCTCCTCAACTTGAGCTGGTAGGGAACTAGGACACAACACCATGCTGCACACTCTCTGCAGACATCCATGTGTCACACAGGCATCTTTCATTTGTGTGAGTTGTGTCACATCCACCTGCAGATTGTACATGAAGCAACAGGATGAAAATCCTCCTCAGTAGCAGCACAACAGCGACAGGAAGGACAAACAGCTGATGCAATTGGATGATATGCTTTAAAAGTCATTTTAACTTACGCCTTAATCACTCAGTTACACACCAGATTTTGAACTGGGCCCTAATTTACCATAAATGAATTTTCCAGAGTGGTTTAAAATGTGAGTTTTCATTGGAACTGGTATTCTGTAAATGTTCTAAACTCGTGCAGTTTTCCAATCCTCTCATCTTGTTGAACTCTTTATGTCTTCTGATACAGAGGCCTCTGAGATATAGAATATCACAGCATGATAACAGGCTGGACGTCACAAATCAATGTCCTGCATCCTAGCTCTTTTAGTTTTTTCAGTTGATCTTGATTGTTGGAAGGAATCATGTTATACATAATTTGAATATTATTATAAAACTCGTTAGATCCTTGAAATGGAGCATTATGTTTAAAAAGACCTGCAGCACCTTCATTTGATTGAATGTAAGAGCTAAAACTGAATCCCACTGTGATGCATTTAATATTTTTAAAAAGCCTTCAGAACTATGGCTTTACCCATGCAATTGAATTATAACTGGAGATATTTCTCCGTCACAGGATCTGCTAATTAGATGCTCAGAGCTAGAATAGTTCAATTACACACAATCAATATCCTCTGCCGTGATGCCTGTGTAAGCTGAAACTGCAGCCTGGCTGCATCTTATCATATTAACATGCAGGCTTCATCATTAGTCGATGAATCAAGGGGCTCTGCAGTTCAATATGCATTGTCAGTGATATAATACAGCACTTGACAGAGGCAGAGGCGTCACAAAAAGGAAAGGGTTTGTTTTTCTCTATTATTTGCTGTAATTTATACATTTTAAAATATTGCAATGCTGGTTTTGAGCAGGCTGCACAGTGGTGCCGTGGTGAGCGCTCTTGCCCTGCAGCAAGAAGGTCCCAAGTTCGAATCCCACCCTGAGGTCTTTCTGCATGGAGTTTGCATGTTCTCCCTGTGTCTGCATGGATTCCCTCCTGGTACTCGGACATCCTCCCACAGTCCAAAATGTAGAATTATTGAGATGCTAGATGATAAAACTTTTGAGTTGAACTAAATTTTAGCTTAAAAAAGTTTAAGAAATAATAAAATATGTTGGTTATTTAATACCTAGCAGGATGAAGGTGTTTGGGTTTGGTTGCAATCAAGTCTTTAGCAAACAAGACAAAATAACTGCCTTCAGTGTTTGTTTAATTGATGCGCTGCTTTGCTCAAGAACAAAGCAACAATTTATGCAAATTTAGAATAATACCTAATTATAATAAAAAATATGCAGTCCATCATTTATCAATGGCAACAACACCACAGTGCTAAATCCTAAACATTTATGAATAATTGTAGCCTGGTTGTCGTTTTATTGCTACACCCAGATCAGATGGCAGGAAACAGACGTTTTATTAATATTTAGTGTTAGCAAAATATCTCAAGAACCAGTGGTTGAATTTATTTAAACTACAAAACACAGTCAGTGGATGTACATCTACAACCTATTAGGTTTTAGAGTAAGTTCAATATGGTTAACACGGTTAATTCACTGTAGATAACACAAAAATGTATTTAATTAAGCCAATTTTACAGACACTAAGCTACAGTTTCATGTTGCAGTAGCTAAACCATTGGCAACACACACTCTGAGTGCTAACAGGGTGCTTAAGATCTTGGAAAGTAATGCAACATGTAATTTCCAAGACTCAAAGATCAAAAGTTACTATAATGTCATCCTTTCTCAACATAAAAGAAGCTCAGTTGAGTTTAAACTCCACCCCGCCTAAAAACAGACAATATGCATTTTTAAAGACCAAGTTCACTTGTTTTTTCAACACATGCAGGGGTCTCTATAAATAAATGCCTTTGAATTAATCTCAGTGTGGAAAAAAGCTTTGATGCTCCTGTTTCAGGAACTAGAAGTGAGCCGGAGAAGAGGTGAGTTGATGACGGCAGCATTTAGTCTTATTTCCTGATATTCGGACATCTCACCTCCGACTGGTAAACAGCAACATGACATTATCACTAACTCAGTTTGCGCTGTACCGTTGTTTTTTTTTTGTCCACAAATAACACAAACCTGAAGGAGTTCTGCTGTGTGGTGTTTAATGCTAATGGTTAGCTTCCATGAATGTTAATTTTCAACGTGACGTGCAGTGCAATCGTCAGGCTTTTCATATCCAAGCATGTTCCTGTCTGTTTCCTATCTAACGCAGGAAAAAAGGGTAGAAGATTATTTTCTCGTTAGGCCTGCAACTGACCGATCATATCTAAAAAATATCAGATAGAAAAAAACGTTTTTCTCTGAATTTGGCCTTTAAGAAAAATCAAAGACTGAAATATTTTCATTTACCAGATGAAAAACCAAATGTTTTTTTGCCTGTGCAGCAGGTACCTACAACAAGTTGTGTGTTTGTTGACAAGAAATTGACACTGCAGTTAATTATTTTATTCCAAATTGAAAACCTAATCGATTTTAATGTTTATGCTTTTCACTAACACAAATTTTGCAGGTAAAAAGACAAACATGTTGATGGGTTACAGCATGCATTACATTAGTTCTGCATCAAGCCTCATCAGCTGTGTGGAAAAAAATGCACTACCTGTATACTACACTATATATACACTATATTAGATGTATACTGTTTAGACTCCTTGTGTGAAAAATAATGGAAAATAATTACTAAGCAGTTAATTACTGCAAGAATAATTATAGCTTTATTTCTCTTCTGCCTGCAGAACACTTGGTGTTGTTTTCATAGAAGTCCAGATTTGTGATTTCAAAAACGTGAGACAAAAATTCCTCCCTTGATTGTGAAAATCCTTAAAGTCTTCCTGTAATTTTTTTCAGCTGGCTGTGAGAGCAGTGGTGCAGACGCAACTTAACACTCCCTACACAGGATATCTGGGCCTGTGGATTAGCTGGAGATAGCTGGAGATCAATCTACATAAAGCCCCTGTAGCCTCCTCTTCTCTTCTCTGCTATTCCTTTTTTCAATGTCCTTTTCCCCCTCTACCTTATGAAGAGGGCATACAGGGTGTGCCCGCAGAGAGCATTCTGGGTAATTAAAAAGAGGCCACGATCAAAGAGGTTAGGAGGCTGTGGACTTGGTGATCGTCAGGCATGTGGTCCATTTCCTGCAGTGTTCTCACAACAAAAGGTCTACCTTGTAAGGACCAGTGGGTGTCGGTGTGTCGGCAGGATGAAACAACAGACTAATTTCTCCAGTTACTATTTTAAAAATAAGCTTTTGCAACCAACTGGATCTTTGTGTTGGTAATATGATAAAGTTAAAAAACTAAAAGCCTACCTTGGTTACGATTTGCAACACCAAGTGATGAAGCATTTGCTCGATCTGTGTAAAGATGGAAAAGTTTTAAATTACACGAGTTGCCATAATTCACTCCGTTATGCTTTCAAAGTTGGGGGATGGCATGCAAAAGCTATTTCTTTTGCCTTTTTTAATATGAACGTCTCATCTGGTCAGGACTATTGCTCACTTTTTGCCAAAACACTGGGGATAATAAATCAGTGCACAAACAGAAAGAGTGAACATGCAACCTGAAGTTCCCAAAAGACAAAATCAGAGGTGCATTTGTGTGGTAGCTCTTGTTATTTAGTAGGTGGAGTCACCTGCAGGCAACTACATGTGCACGGACGCACGGCTTCAACCATGTCTTTGTAAAAAACATGGCCATCTTTTGCTTTTTGCACGTTGCTGCACGTGTGTGGAGGAGGAATCTTTCTGTTGTGGTAATGCTTGGGTCAAACGTTTGGCGTCTGCAACATTATATGAACAGAGTGTTCTTGCACCTTTCAGTTACAACGTGTACTTATCTCTGCAGTTTTAACAACTTTAATAATGCAGTAGGAAATCCATAAACCCTTCTGAAAACACTACAATATTTTTACTGACAGCTTGAGAATTGTTCTCCGTTTACTTTCAAGAAAGTCGAGAAAATGGAGTGTATAAAAGAGGCGTTGCATGCAGATTTATGTGTTGGAATGTGAAATATGAGAAATTGGCAAAATTATAAAATGAATAAATATAAAAATCAGGCTTAATATAAATATTGTTGATAAAGTCAAAGAAAATTTACTTTATTTCAGGAACTTTCTTATATACCTCCATAAAACTGTATGGGTTAAACTAGAAGTCGCTTCTTTTAATAAACGCAGAACAGGGTGCACTTATATTGGATATTCTGTATATTTTGAATGTGGAAAACATGCTGATACAAACATGGCACCACTTCTCACACCAACATCACCATTAAAACAAAAGTTAGTCATGACTGAGGGAGGAAACCCATTAGTCAGCATGCCAACGGAAAAGCTAGGTCAACTTACGCACTGGGCCTTGGTTACTGGGAATGCCTGCAGAGAAAGCAAAGAAAAGGTATCAATCACTTGTTTTTCCAGGTTTCAAAACTTTGGTCAAGAAATGAAAAGAGAAAGCATTTAGATGGTATTAACAAAGCCCAGCAATACTGTACTTATTCATTTGGCCTCCACTGTGCCTACTGATTAGCAGCTGTTACGGCCCTGCAAAGAACCTGGTCGACACATGGTCCAAAACCCGCCTCTTACTGATGATAATAACAGCTCCGCCACAGACAAAATGTCAAAAAGAATTTGAAGTTTCAGCACGGGAAAATAAAAGCCATTTCATCTGTAGATTTATTCATGTTTAATGGAGGCGTTATCCCCTAACCCTCCCCTGCGAGCTGGAGCGGACTTTGGCAAACCTGCAGCTTCCATCTAAACCATATGTCTCAGCTGTTTGTGGATCTTTGAATCGTCGCCGTCAGCGTGCGATCCCCACCCCCACAATTAGTGCAATTTTTGATCCCTTTCACAAGCATTATCTACTTTGTCTTTTGTGATTTTGTTTGGGGGTTTCACATTGTTTGCATCCCATTCATCATTCCATTATGCTTCCGGGCTGTGACAACAGCTGTTGGCAGGAGCACAACTCTGCAGCAAGCAGCCAGAAAAGCACAGATTTTAAGCTCCAATTTGCAAGCCACGGAGCGAGCCTGAATAACTAAACGTTATTGCCCTTTTGAGGCAAAACACATTGTGCAGTCTGATTAAACTTGCAGCTCAAACGTCTCTTAACCTCGGAATGTTCTGTGGAACACAAGATGAGTTGAAGCTACGGGCAAAATGGGCTGTCAACATAATTCTTGAAGTGATTCTTCTTCTTTTCTGAAGGCAATCTAAAGATTTTCTTTTCTGTTACTTTGAAATTGTCAGTGCCAGGCCTCGGTGTTGATAGTAATGGCTTCTTAGCAACACGGGACTCTATGTTGACTCTAATTTATTTAATGAAAGGTTACACACATTCATATATCTGCATCTGCAGGGACATGAATACCTAATAGACTGCCCAGTTCCTACCCTAGATAAATGACTCCCAAGATAAAAGAGGAAGAATTGATGACGGATGAACGCTGTTAAAGCATAATTACATTTTGCATGTTCAACATGTTTTTCTTGATTCAAGGTCTCTATATTTAATGTCTGAGCTCCGTGTAATAGATAAAGGCATGTTATTGCTTTACCCATGAGAGAAATAGGAATAATTCAAGACATAAGTGTTCATCAAACACCTGGGGGACCAATAACGCTGCATCTCATCCGTGTACAATATTATTGCATTTTATGCCACCGCCAAACATGCACTAATATTGCTTTTGATATGGCTAGACCTTGGTTTCATCAGTTCAGGGCAGATGCGTCCAACTGTTGGATTTTTTAATAATGGCCTGTCAATCCGACTGCGAGTACCACACATTGCAGGGAGGCTCATAACGCAGAAGAGGTGCAGGGGTAAATCCAGCAATATCTCCTTAGAGTTCACAGACGTTCCTCGTAAACAGACTCCCACACACAATCAGATGTGCTGCCTGCACATGCATGCGCACACACAGAGCTCCGCGCACAAACACGGAGACTCGTTCCTTCATCCAAATGCAGAGACTATCCTCTGCTTAATCAACAACAAATCATGAAGTGGTAATACGGTAAATATTTAGGAGTATGTACGGCTAGTTAACACAATGTTTGAGATTTCAAGTCTGAAAATCCAGATAAGGCACATGAATAAGGCTCTGTTATTCCAAAGAAACTGCTGCCAGACTGCAAGGCTGGAGAAGTCCAAATCATAGAGCAGAGGGCTGGATCTTCCACCATCTGGCCATGCCTGGCCATCTCAACCCTGAGTAGCTGCATTAGATTTATTGAAGCAATGAACTTTCTCACCCCAGGCATGGGATTTGATAAATGGGACTGAAATCCTGTCCAAGATTAGAATAGGGATAATGCAAAAGATCACCTTCTGCATCTGAGACACCTCATTCACAATTGTAATGGGGCAGAGATGGAAATACCATATTTAGTGTTACACTACGTGAATGAAAGTGCCCCTTCAGCCTGAGTTTCATACTGAAATATGAACAACCCCCCCCCCCCCCCCCCCCCCCCCCCCAAAAAAAAAAGTTGGGATCCAAAGCTGCAAAGGCAAATCTGCAATCCAAAGCTAGCTTTTAACCACAAACACAGTCACAGCCCTCTCACCTCTCCTGTCGGCTGTCATCCCTAAGCCACATCCCCCCAATATGGGAACGTGCATTGTCACGGTACCAGATAGTGCTAAACACCAGGCAAGTTTTCTAGGTCCAAGGGTCTTTTATTGTCTAGGTCTAGTCTAGGTGGTTTTCTTTTTGGAACTCTGGTAGTTTGTCCTGAAGTTAAAGTGGTAGCAACCAGCTGTTTCCCCTTCTTTGGTATTATTGAGTGGTGAACATCTCACATCAGTGGTGTTCCGTTGATAAATATATGAGTGCGTAATGAGTGGAGGACCCAGGTAGATGCAGAAGTGTGGCAGTTCGATGAGACAGATAAAACGAATGACTCAATGGTTGATCTTGGACCATGCTGTATTATTGGTGGAGGTTTATAGACAAATGTGTGAGAACCACTTCAATAATGTCATCTCCACAAAATATTTATACTAAGTTAGAACGTTGTTACGAGTCGAGGCATGAAAGAAATGTTTTGCAGATTTGCCTTTGTGGCTTACGGACCCTGAAACTTTGCTCTTTTAATTTGGTGCTGATAAATGTTAATCTGTTAAAACATAGGAGGAAATAAATATTCCAAATGCATTCTGGGAAGAAACAAACTGAACACCCCTTTCTCTCGTGCTCTTTGTCCCATATTCCGTATATATATATATATATATATATATATATATATATATATATGTGTGTGTGTGTGTGTGTGTGTGTGTCCATATATGTTTTTTTACAGATGAAACAGGATAAATTAGAAAATGGGGAAAAACGTCTCTTTATTTCAGTAATTTGGTAATTTCATCTTAAGACTGAGAGACCATCTAATGGCTCAGGAACTCTTTACAGGTGTTTTGGATTCATTGGCTGATTACAGTGAGACACTTTTAGTTTAGAATATAGAACGTTTTCACAATATTCTAATTGTCTGAGATATTGAATGTTGGGTTTCGCATCAGCTGTATTTGATAATAATCACAGCTACTGTATAAGGCTTGAAAAATCTGGCTTGAGTCTATCTCATATGTTAGTTTCACCTTTTAGATACAAAACACTTTCATTGTCATTGAACAGGCATCCTGGTAAGATTATAGTTGAATTACTGACATAAATTAACTTTTGTGCCGTATTCTAATTTTTCACATTTCACCTGTTTTTGCTTTTGGTATTTTTTATCTCTGCTGGTTCAATCTGATGCAAAATCAAAAACAGTCTTATCAGGACACAAATTCAACAAAATGAACTACACAACAGGAGGAGAAACCCTGTTTTCTAGAAGAGGGGACCAAATCGTAGTTTGAAAGTAAAGTAGTGTTATCATAGATTATAATCTGACAAAAAATAAATAAGAAATTAAAGCAAAATTAAATTGAATAAAAACATCTAAATCAATTAAAAAGCAGGCAGTTCATGTATTTGATACAAACGACACACAGAAATTAACTGTGAAAAAGAATAAATGGCAAAAAATTGGATTTGAGATTGTTTTGTTAAGTCACACCATGACATTTTATGAACAGTTGCCTCTTTTGCAGATATATTAGCGTATTATAAAATGATCTCATACATGTGATCCATAACTATGTCAAATAACTAAACAAACATCAACTGCTCTGTAAATGACATCTAGGAGAGATGTTGCCCAGATGTTAAGCAATAACTGAGAAGGAGGTAGAAAAGGGTTATTAACCCTGAACAAAAAAAAAGGTTAGCGGTTCTTACTGCTGCTCTAGTACAAAATACTAGAAAAAGGGTTATTCCCATCATTACTTGTTCATCTTATACGTACATATATTAGCAGTTCCTTTGGGAATGGGCAGGTAGGAGCCCACGCTCCAGGCTCTTCCGTGGTAGTGCCTCTTGCAGCGGCTGCAGTCCGGCCCTGTGGTGTTGTGTTCACACTCACAGCCCAGCTTCCCCTTGTCAAACACACAGCTGTTGGCATGCAGGTTGCACTTGCACCTGAGACAGAAGGATAGAAACAAAAAGACAGAGACATGAATAGACATCATTCTGCACCCACTGAATCAATACCTTCTGGAGGGAATACACAAAGTGCCCTTGCGGCAACTTTTATTTGTGTCTTTCAAATTTTTTGACAGGGGTAAATTGAAATCCTGGTGGGTTATCTGACTTGAATCATGCCTCCTCAAAGCTTCATTATGCTCTGCTTTAAAAAGACAAGGCTCCACTTGTTGGTGCCCCTGCGGAGAGAACAGCATTGCGAATAAGGTCACTTTTGCCACTGTGTGAGCTAAATGAAAAGCACTCTGTTAGATTCACTAATTGAGCACAAAACAAGGCCTGATAGAAGGATGATGGGGGAAAAGAAGCTGTGCATCCTGGGAATTCTCTTTGTATCTTTGTTTTTAAAGTTATATTGTTTGGCAAGAGAGCCTTCAGGTGGGAAACGCAGTTGGCGGAGCTGATTTATTAGACTGAACTGCAGCAGAGCTGACAGATACTTCTGACAGGGGAAGAGAGGAAGCCTGACAGTTTTCTATACTAACACTCCATCCTTGTTTGGACCAAGAGGAAAATTCTGCTTCACTGCTTTGGTGAAAAGTAAGTTTCAGCGCTTGTGGAGCAAAACATAATTTGAAATCATTTCTTTTGAAGCCAAACTTGTGTTTCAACCCCAGCAAAGAGCTCTACCAAAGACAAAACAAGCCGTTTCACGGATTACAACTGTATTCCATAAATAACTCTTGATACTTGGAGTTACTCCCGACAGGGTAAAAGATTACAACCAGTGACTTCAACGTCTTGTGGGGTGGCAAACGATATACAGATAGCTGGGAGGAGACCATCAAGTGGAACTGACACCGTAGACCTCTCCAGAGGTTCGGGAAGCTCATGGTTTCACGTCAGGCATGTTTGTTTTTACAAAGTGCTTCCGAGGGAAGATTTCTCCCATTTGAGTCTGATGATCCATGTATCTATTTTCTACAACTGCAAGTGAACATGAGACAGAGAAACGACAGAGGCAGTCAGAAATACATCTATTCTAATTGACTTCCTGGCCTTGCGGCAACATCAGACATTATTAATGGATAACTGCGGGAAAAAATGGATATTATTTTCAGATCTGTATTGGTGAACAAGTATGCTGTGTAAAGAATATTAATAAGTGAATGTTAACACTTTAATGAATTGTTTAATTTGAATTAGCTCATTTTAACACAAGATAATAAATCTGAATTGTCAAGAAATGCAAATATGTGGTGAGTGTGTTAAATACGCGTGGTTGCCGTAAAGCAGCAAAATGTAAGATTGGAGTAAAAATGACATGGTGATCAACCTGGGTGGCTGCAGTCCATTTTTTTCTATGCAACATTTTTATTGCTGTCTCATGAGTTTCATGGGTGTTGCCAGTTATGGACCAGCACAAGAAAGTTCTTAATTACAAGCAAAGACGACTCATACACAGTGAGCTGAGTGGCCTAGGGTTAGAGGGTCCACCCTGGGACTAGGAGATAAGGGTTTAAATCCTGGTCGGGATTAAAAATAGAACCCACGGCCTTCCTGCTTGATACTCAGTTTTAAGGGGTTGGATTGGGGGGTTAAACTGTTGCAAGTTCCCACATGCCAAAGACAGTGGCAAGAAACAGAGTCAACAGGTGGGCCACAGAGATAAAATTGGACCCACACTGAAACACACTGAACTTGCTTATGCGAGTAAAATCAGCCAGAAGACAGGGGCCCAACTGCACAACAAGCATCCAAGCTGGGACAAAAGAAGATCAACTGAAGATAAAGCATCTCAGAAGTGGACAAACCCTTCATGAAGAATCCAAGGGATCAGAACTTGCTTCTGTGAGTAAAATTGGGCAGAAGGTCAAGAAGTGTTTGACCCAGCCTTCAGCAAGAGAGGTGGGGTCAAAGGAGGCAGACTGAAAAGAGGCTTATCAGGAGACAACAAGCCTTCATGAAGAATCCTGGACTTTGAGAGAAGCTGAAGATCAGTTGCAAAGATGACACCAAATGTCTTGTGTTGAGCTAAAAAGCCTTCATGAAGAATCCTGGACTTCGGGAGAAGCTGAAGATCAGTTGCAAAAAATGACACTAATGGACACTAATGACACTAGTTGAGCTAAAAAGTATGAAACTGATAAATGACCCCATGATCTTGCTGTCATGTGATAATGATGGATGTGTAACTGGAAAACTTTTACTTTGTCTAGGCCAGGGGTGTCAAACTCATTTTAGCTCAGGGGCCACATTGAGGGAAATCTAGTCCCAAGTGGGCCGGACCGGTAAAAAAAAAAAAAACTTCAGATTGTTTTCTTTGTTTTAATACAATCAATATAAAACAAGGCTGGAGCCTGAGGACAGTGTAGTACAAGTACAACACCTGAAGTGTACTTGAAAATTTGAAAAAAAAAAAAAAAAAAATCAACAAATAAAAAAAACATTCCTTAGTGATTCAAAGAGCTTACAGATCACATGGCAAGATCAGTTTCATGCAGCACTTAAAGTATATTTGACTCACTTTACTTTACATCTTTTAGCTTTCACCAGCACATCAATATCAGAAGTCACATCCTGAGTGGCAGCCAACTTCAGGATGTGATTCAAGTTCTTGTGTGAGCCTTGAGCGCAGCTTTGTTTTATTTATACTCATTACAGAGGAAACTTGCTCACAAAGATAAGTTTATTTTCCCTCTACATTGTAAAGTATGAAAATAAAGTTTACACAACCATCTCGCGGGCCGGATTCGGCCCGCAAGCGGGTTAAATCCGGCCCGCGGACCGCATATTTGACACCCCTGGTCTAGGCTGTCCCAAGAAGAGTATAAAAAGAGCAGCTAGAAGCAGAGCTGAAACAAGAGCTGGGGTAGTCGACAGTGAGAGACAGAGCAGAGGTGGGATAGAAGAGGTCGTCCTCCGTCCTCTGGATGGAGGACGACAGGTCAGTCGTTGGGGAGAGAAGGAGAGAGTCATACCTAGAGTTAGAGAGTGACAGGTTAGTGTTGACGCAAGTCATCCATTTATTCTCAGGAAGATTTTAGCATTAGCATCCTCCACAGGGGATAGGTTAGTTTTATATTTACTTATTTTTGATATTTTGCAATTTTTGACAGAGCAAGAGGGTGTTAGCCTGAAGCTGAAGAAGACTTAGAGTTGATGCAAGTCAACTGATTATTCTTAGTTAATTATTAGGATTAGCATTTCTCCTTGGGGGAAGTGATCAGTCTTATATCTACCTATTTTTTGTATTTTTTAATCTTGTAATAAACTTTTTGAAAAAGAATTCACATTCCTGATTCTTAAAGGTCCTCTTTAAAGGTTCGAGTGGGAGCCCCGATCCCGAAACAATAGGAGAGGTAAGCATGTTGTAATTACAGGTTCCTGAATTTTCAGGACTTGCTTTACAGTTTGTGACAGATTAAGAAAAATAAACCTTAGGTGAAGAAGCTAATCTTCTCCTCTCCCGTGAGTAACGAGATATCCTAAGGATTGATAAGCCAAAACATTAGTAGGTTAAAATAGGCTCTGTTTGCAAGTGTGAAAAAAGTCTTTGCCAGCGTGTGAAGGTTGGATTAATTAGATTAATTGATAAATCTATGTTAGCCTGATCAACTAACAAGAATCATTTTCTAGTTACCACCACCCACAAAGCTGACAGAGGCGCAAATTAATCCTAATATGACCCAAAGAATTGTCAGCATGACCGGCCCTCAGCTGAACTTTCGCCTTAGTATTTATAACAAATAAATAACAGGAGAAATCAAAAGGAAAGTGTGCTATCACAAAAGAAAAAGTACGGCATATCATTCTCACCTCAAAATAGGAAACTGATTCTAATTAGGGGGTCCAAACCAGGGTCTAATACAATAAAACTCACCGACGCCCCATGAGCCCTGAGAAAGCAAGTGCGGAACCAGGTTTTAAAGGAACCAACAAATAGGACACGCTCGCGACAAAACCACCAAATAGTTCCCAAGTGCAGCCGTGTCTGCAGCCCACCACGACGATGGGTCAAACACGGAGATGTAATTTCACCAGTGTGTGATGATGACTATGGAACTTTGACTTTAGATAAATACATTATCATATCTGGTGTTTGCATTCTTGGGTGTTTATGGTAGGGAGCACTTACTGCACTTAGTACGTTCATTTGTCTCCAGCATCACAGGAAGTGTGCTTGCCATCTTGTTGTTATGGTTCTGAATGACTCATTAAAGTAAGTAAAACTCATTATTCACTTCACACATATTTCATTGTTTAGACCTGACTATTTGCTTCTAGTTCATCATTAGCATTTTTAGCTTTTTGTAAGCCTTTAGCCTGCTTCACCTGATATTAGAGTAAAAAAAAAGTCGTAGCTTCTTAGGGGTAAAATAAATAACTTTTGGGTCGCTTCTGTTTACTGACTTTTGCTCTTTAAACAACTCTAGAGCTTTTTGCCTGCTGATGTAGAATAACAAATGCCATCGCTGTAGTGTTAGCTTGGCGCAAACTTGTCAAACTCACAAGGTGTTAACAGCAACTTCAACCTTCTTTCATTTTATTGAAAGGAGGAAAATTGACAACCCTCCAGCCACCTGAGAATACAATGTTTCAATGCAACCTTTCTCCCAACATGACTGAAACATAAGATTGTTTAGCAAATATTTCACTAGAACTCTTCATTGCTCCTTTAATTTGTCATGCCATAGATTCAACAAAGAGTTGGAAATATTCTTCAGATGTTCATAACTGACGTGTCGCTGCCACTTCCTAAAGGTTTGGGATTGAAAATATATCTAGTGACTATAGAGACCTTTGGTGCTCAGTGTCAAGTTCTGCATTATCCTGCTGGAAGTAGCCATCAGCAGATACCAGTCTGTGGTATTTAACTAGGGACTGTAGCAGCTCAGGAGGTTGAGCAGGTTGTCCAGTAATCAGAAGGTTGCAGGTTTGATCCCGGCAGAAAATTCTGCTGTTGTGTTCTTGTGCCGTTGCTGGGAAGGCTCGCCTTTGTCACCCCAGGGCAACTGTGGCTACATTGTAGCTCATCACCACCAGGGAGTGAATGTGTGTGTGTGAATGGGCACTGTAGTGTATACCTCTGACTCTGAAAGGTACTAAACAAGTGCGGGTAATTTGTCTTAACTGTTTCCAAGTTGATAGCGTGAGCCCTATTAGCATTCCTAAAAGCGAAGGTGGATTCGTTGTTCCATGTTGTTGAAGCCAAAATCAGACCCAGCCATCAGAATGTTGCTGCAAAAATTGAGATCCCTTTGACAAGATGACATTTTACCATTATCTTCCTGACAACTTTTGATGAGTGTGAACTGCAGCCCAAGTTTCACGTTTTTAGCTGACAGGAGTGACGTGGACTTCTGCGATGTGGGGTTAGGGTTGGCAACAATGGTGCCACATTCAAAGTCTCTTGAATTCCATTTCTTTTCCATTCCAATTTTGAATCTCAGTAATTCATCCTGATCATGTCCAGGTGCCTACATGCATTGAGATCATGACACGGGTTGGTTGAGTAGCCAGCAAGTATACCAAAGTGGCCAATAATGACTGTTGACTTGTTGTATTCACTTGGTATATATGGTGTGTGTGTGTGTGTGTGTGTGTGTGTGTGTGTGTGTGTGTGTGTGTGTGTGTGTGTGTGTGTCTGCTCTGTCTTCTCGATCCACAGTGAGTCGTGGTGGATGGCTGCTTATACTGAGCCAGGATCCTCTGGAGGTTTCTTCCTGTTAAAAGGGAGTTTTCCTCTCCACTGTTGCTAAATGCTTGCTTAGTATGAGGATTGCTGTAAAGACACTGACACTAGTCAGTGACTTGATGCAATTTGCTGGTTTCCTTATTTAGGAAACTTTTTTCTGATTGGCTTAATGAACTGACCTGAATTGGAATGTTTATTATGTGAAGTGCCTTGAGACGACCCTTGTTGTGATTTGGTGCTATATAAATAAACTTGAATTGAATTGTATTTTTGCAGCATCTTAAGATTTTAATCAAGCTTCAAACAGGAATTATTATTTGTTTATGAATGCTTTCTAAAAATGGTGGCACCACAGTTTGCCCTGTCACATCCCAGCAAGAAAACCTCCAGCTGTGCAAACCTTTCTTTGTAGTGTTTGAATATCTCTGCCCACGTTGGTGTCTGTCTTTACAGTCAAAAGAAGAAAATGTATTCACCACTCATGCAAGCTAGGTTAAATCGAGATTCTAAAAATAGTTCTATGCATGTCTGTCTTGGGTTTGTCACGTGATTAATACGGAACTTCTCCGAGATGTACCCTAACTGATACTCATTAGAAATTAGGCAAAGATGGGGCCCTTTGCAACCTTGGACAGAATAGAGTATAAAAACAGGCTTCAAAGACATTTTATGCCTTGATGTAAGAAAATGACAGACATTACATGAAACTGTTTTTCTAAGGACAATTTGTCACCTTTAAGAGGCCTTCAAAATACATGTAAGTAAATGGGAGAGACAAATGGCTGCGATAAATTACACATTTTAGGTTCATTTACTTTTCAGCTTAGGCTCCCGTGTTTGATAGTTTAGGCTTCATAAGTGCATAGCTAGTGTTCTCCTAAAACACAATTCTTGTTGGACTTAGAAGATAAAATGTTTGCAATAACATTTTTGGTTTGCCTTTAGATCAGTGTCCCTGTTGTGGAACAATAAATGCAGTCATGTTGCCATTGTCATTTATTAGGGCACCATTTGTTTTGTCGAGCGCCCTGATAAAATGTGGTGTTACAGCAACACACAAAATTCATAACCTCTTTAAAACCGAATGATGTGCTCACTGCACATGAAGAATGTCAGTGGAAAGTAAAAGTGTATCTTTGTGAGCTCACTGTCGACAGATTTCAAGTACAACTAATATGCAAAAATGTATTTTTCTGTATTTTAATTTTAACAAACGTCACGTGCACTAGAATAGGCGATACAAGAACTGTGCATGTTTTGATAAATTCAATAGCCTTTTCTTTCTCTTGACCCACTGGACAGAACCACCTCTGTGATTCAGGACCTCATGATTTACAAATGCATCTGTGTGTGGTTTGCCAGCTGCACAGCAGCAGAGAAGAAAGCACTCCAGAGGGTCATCGCCATGGCCCAAAATACCATTGGCTGGCCCCCTCTGTCCATGGAGGTGCTTTGGAGTTTCCATCGCCTCAAAAAGGCCCCGAGCACATTCGGCGATCCAATCCACCCCTCTCTGTTTGAACTACTGTCCTCGGGCAGACGTTTGAAGACAATAAAACAGACAAAAAGAATTGGGGCGAAAAAGACAATGAAAAAGCAGATGAAGCAAATGGGAAAACGTGTTTTTATCCAAAAAGGTTTTGCTGCATTAAATGGTGGAGCAGCATTCTGTTCTGGGAAACAACTGTACAACGTATTCCAAAAGATTGACTTGTTCATATGATTCATATTCTTGGTTTACATCCAGTATCCTTGCACATGTTGCAATGAATGTCCACACTACTGGTTGTCTCTCTCTTGATGAGAGTTTGGTGTATTCCAGGGCTCTATGTTCTTGCTTGCTGTAGGGGAGCAATGTATGTGGGATGGGATGACTTTCCTTACTAATGCAAATAGGGAGTAGCGACAGGATGTGAGTACAAGGGCCAGATCGAACTAGTTTGCATATTTTCTGCACACAGATCCGGTAAAGGTGTAAAGTTATGCCATTTTAAAACACATGGGATTATTTAAAAGACAGAAAAGTCTCTTTGGTAAGTTCTTGCTGCGTTTGACTTCTGATTCCATTTCTGGTTATTTTTAAAAACACAGAAAAGGTTTCTCTTTACCTTGCTGACAGTTTTGTTTGCAGCTGCAAACATCCTCAGAGCAGACACTGATGGTGGCATCACTTCCTACGCTGTTTATCCGCGGGCAGCAGAGGACGTTGTCGCCCTCTCCTGCCCGCTCTCCCCTCTCCGATGATGCAGTCCCATGCGCGATCCAGTATGTAAACCCCATCGTCTCTGTTCATGGTCCCACATCCACGTCTCCTTATCTCTATAGCTTCTGTTATCCATCTTTTGTATTTATGTTGTTCGGTGTTTATGATCCTTGTGTTGTCCCAGTCCATTATATGGTTTTCTCTTGTGCAGTGATCTGTTACGGCTGACTTCTTTATTGTGCTTTCTGCTTCTTGTTTTGCTGTTCTTGTGTGTTTTCGACTTGTTTCTCTCTCGCACTCCTTTCTATGTTCTATTGTTCGTGTGTTGAGTTGGCGTCCGGTTTCTCCTATGTATGTTTTATTGCAGAGTTTGCATGGGATTTCGTAAACGACTCCACATTTAAGTCCAGCTGGTATCTTGTCTTTTGGGTGTACTAGTCTGTTTCTAACTGTTGTGTATGGTTTTGATGGTGTGTTTATGTTGTGTTTTTCATTGTTGTTGTTATTTTTTCCTGTTATGCCTTTGATGTATGGTAAGGTTATCACTGGTTTTGGTTCTTGTCTTTCTGGGTTTCTGGTTCTTTGCTTTGGTTGTTCTTTTCTTTCTGTTATTGTTTGTTGTTTTCCTTTGTTTATTGCCCATGTCGGGTATCCGTGGGTCTTTAAAGTGTGTTGTATGTGTTTGTCCTCTTGTTTACAGTGTCTTTCTTCTGTTATCATGTTTGCTCGGGGATATTATGTTCTGATTACTGACATTTTGTGTATGGTAGGGTGTTCTTAAGTCCATAATAATGTCGTAGGCTGCCGAACAACGCGGAAGTGATAAAATTGCAGTTTTTCTCCTCATCCACTAGGGGGTGGTTTCAGAAAGGAGCAAGTTCTCATTATCCCTTTTTAGAAGACACACCATGCAGGCAAATACTACCACCGTGGTGTGTCTTATGAACGTGCTGTGGCAGCATGGTGATGTACTATTGCCGCAACGCCGGACTTGTGAATACATGTTACACCTTGGCGCAACAGAGGAAGGTTCATGATCACTTGAGGAGCTCTGGCCGGCAATTATGTTGAAAATGAAAGTAAACATGGGCCGTAAGGTTAGCTTTTGTTAGCGAAACCAGCTCAGATGATGAACTAGTTCAATGCAGAGCTCTGGAAGTCTCTACGTTAGAGCTGGAGCTTAGGTCACCAGAGACTGCACAGGCACTGTGGAGGACAGATGCCTTTAGGAGCAGATTGTGAAAAAAAAGTAGATAAAAAACAAATTATGTCCAAGTTAAACGGAAGTCCGTGGCAGCACAGAAACCACCCCATACCCCTTTATACTGCCATTGCATTATCTTTTGTAAAAAGAACATGATTGAGCCATATTTCCGCTCCATTCTGACCGCCTGTAAACAACCTAAGGCTCCCAGATGTTGGCTCAGCGCTGTGGAAAATTGGCAGCATTGTTTTCTAGGCAGCTATTGACTCCCATATTAAAAATGTCAACTTCACAGCAGAGATTAACATGTTTGCAGCCTGGTACAAAAACCATTTTAGGTTAAATAGGTAAAGTTTAATCATGACAACTCTGTGGGGGTGAATGTTTTTGTAACTCATCCATTTAAATGTAATTTAAAAGTAATTAGAGTGGTGCCCTTTTGATTGACAGGTAGCAGATGAGTCACCAGTGCTAGCTCTAACAGCTAGCCTCGGCCTCACGTTAACAGTATTACAACCCCCACCCTCTTTTCTCCATCTTTGTATTTTCCAGCAGTGACGAGACGCATGATGCAGCCAAGATGGCGGTGGTGGAAACTGCCCCACTGGGATTCAGTTCAGCTCTACAGAAAACTACAGGTAATGGTGTGGAGAGTTCATCCACCTTATGGATACAATCAATGGTCAAAATTCAGAAAATGGTCTTTTAGTGTTAAATTCATTTTACAAAACACCAAATATATGATACGGGCTAACCAAATCAAAGGCACCAACCAATTAATCACAACAGAAATGGTGGTCTCCTCAGATTAGGTGTCTCACAGCATGACCACGCCTATGAACTGCACTGGTAAGCCTCTCATTTATCTAACAAATTTTATCTGCTTCTCACCAAAAATTCCCCACAGTCCTTCCCTTTTTAATCTATTAAAGTCCCTGCTCCATAAAATTAATGGCTGGGTGTAGCTCCTCCGCCATGCAGACAGCAGCAGCTCCCTGAAGTCGAGAGCGATGAGATTTGACCTTCCACTTAATTAAAAAACAGCAAAATCTGGATCATCAGGTCCAAGCGCCGCTGGAAGTGGACTGATAGAGGATGTGGACTCTGGGGAGCTCTAGGATGTGATGCTTTTGCCGGCGGCATTGTCATTTTGAAATTGGAGAACTTTGCTGTTGCTGCTGCTGGTCACAAGAGGGGAGAGATCTGCAGCCTCTTTGTTAAATGTCCAGCCAAATACACTGTTTCAAAGAAAGATTTGAGTTTTGACATTTTAATTTACATGTGGATCAACAGATACGGTATCTATTAAAAAATATGCGTTCTTCCCTTTGAGACTCTGAAAACATACCTCTGCTCCTCTCTGTCCTTCTAAGAGCATAAGGAAATTTGTATTTGATAAGTAAAAGCATTTAAAAAAGTTTTTGGAGTCAAATGCAAATGAGCTTGTTTTGTACCCACTTGTCCATGCAGGGTCGTGGGATGAAACGTTTTATTGTTGTGACCTTCAGAACACGACGGAACCTACATGCCTCAAAGTGGAAGTAAGAATTTGATAAAAGAAGAAAGAAACTATTTATAGTTGGGGGTGTTATTTTTACACAATTACTTATAGAATTCATTATTTTAAATTGCCACATAAATAATTTCATGCATGCAAACGTTAGTTTGTGAAGCTGACATTTTTTGGAGAGAGTAGGGATGCCCTTTGGCTTCTCCTTTTGTCTGTTGCTTACTACCGCCTCAGCTTTTACCACCATGTTGACAGGGGTACCAAGTTTCATAGCTTTTTTCCTAGTGACAGCTCCTTGCCTCTTCAGACAGAGAAGAGTACAGAGCACGTTAAGTAGGGAACTGAAACCGGCAGGTTTGTTACTTGAACTTTACACCAAAGTCCAAGAAAAAAATCCTACAAATACAACAATCTACTTTGTGTAGCATTAGAAATTAATGTTACTAGATGAACATTTTTCTACAGATATTATTGGTTTATAGCTACCTGTGTTCATGGAAAAGTACAGCAACATTTATAGCTTATTTTCACTGCTGATTTTTATATTTCTTGATTTTCATACATCCATCCATTATCGTCGGCGTTATTGTCCGGCATCGGGTCGCTGGGGAAGCAGCCTAAGCAGAGAGGCCCAGACTTCCTTCTCTCCAGCCACTTGGGCCAGCTCCACCGGAGGAATCCCAAGGTGTTCCCTGACAAGTTGAGAGACAATCCCTCCAGCGTGTCCTGGGTCGTCCTTCAGGTCTCCTCCTGGTTGGACGGTAGGAACATAGATCGACAGGTAAATCAAGAGCTTTGCCTTCCAGCTCAGTTCTAAAACAACGACTGCATCACTGCAGATGCATCATCTCCCGCTCCATCTTTTCCTCACTCGTGAACAAGACCCTGAGACACTTGACTCTTCCACTCAAGGAAGGATCTCATCCCTGACCTGGAGATTGCATTCTACCCTTTTCCGATTCAAGACTATAGTCTCGCATTTAAAGGAACTGATTTTCATCTCAGCCGCATCTCAGCTGTGAACCGTTCCAGTGAAAGTTAATCTGAAAACCCAAATAGGTCCAAATTATCTGCAAACCAACCCAGTTCCGTTTTAAGTCATACTCTTGTAAATACAAGCCTGAGCAAGTTACTTTTACTAAAGATTATATTTACACACCAAAGTAAAAAAAATTGCATAGAACCCGAGCGCCCCCAATTGGGGGGTCAATCTGTCATGCCACAAAACTCCTCCAAAAATTAAATAAATATTGTCAACCAGACAAAATGAGACCAAAAGTAATCAAATAGACCTTGTGGTTCAAGAAATATTCTCATTTAAATTATGGATATGTCATTTTTGAGAATATTGCTCAAAAATAGGCTTAGGGCCCTAAGTCCATGCTGTAGTTCTTTTTTAAAACACAGAACAGTTTTGTTACCAGTTTTGTTACCTGTTTTCCCACTACGTTTCGTTTGCGGCAGCAAACTTCCTTTGGAGGAATAAGTACACCTGTTTAATTGCAAATTTAAGCTAGAACTTCATTGCAATTTTTGAAAAGAATCTTGCAAGAAAAGATGCAAATTTCAGCCATAGTCATGATTATGGTGTGTACGTATAGATTAAATGAATGACCATGTCTTATGGGATATGTGGTGCAACAACATTGCATGCAACTGTTGTGCTAACTTCCTCGTCATAATTTGACCAAAAAGTTGCCAAAGTATGTCTTACATTGTTTGCAATTTCCTCTCAGTTTGGACACCAATCCATTCCAAAGGTGTCTCACATTTCACACACTTACGGATACATAAGTGCAAAATTCAATGACATGTGCAACAGCTTTGAGTATATCTAGTATATCCATTTTATAGCAATTTTCTACCCTGGCCACCTTTTGAAGGAGCCATTGCCCACAGCACGAAGAAACCACCACCGTGTTTTACTGTAGGTAGCAGGTGTTTTTCTTGGAATACTGTGTTCTTTTTCCTCCATGCACAATGCCCATTGTTATTCCCAAATATCTCAATTTTATTTTCATCAGTCCACAGCACCTCATTCCAAAATGAAGCTGGCTTGCCCAAAGCGGTTCGGTTTGTGCTATGGGCTGAGAAAAGGCTTCCTCTGCATCACTCTCACATACAGTATCTCCTTATGTAAAGGGTTCTGAATAGTTGAACGATGCTCAGTGACTCCATCTGCAGCAAGTTGATGTTGTAGGTCTTTGGTGCTGGTATGTGGGTTAACTCTGACTGGTCTCTCCATTCTTTACTTCTGTTCATCTGAGATTTTTCTTGGTCTGACACTTGGAGCCTTTTCCTCAATATGTTCCTAACTGTGGAAACAGACAGCTGAAATCTCTGAGATAGCTTTCTGTGACCTTCCCCTAAACCATGATAGTGAACAATCTTTGTTTTCGGGTCATTTAAGAGATGCTTTGATACCCTAGTGTTGCTACTCTCCAGAGAATATTCAAAAAGGAAAACTTACAATTGGTCCCCTTAAATACTCTCATAATTGGATTCACCTGTGTATGGAGGTCAAGGGTCACTGAGCTTGCCAAACCTGTTTAGACTTCCAGTAATTAGTGTTAAAGCATTTGGAATCAATAAAATGACAACAGTGCCAAAAAGTATATCTAATTTAGTTAAAACAATTATTGCACACTTTCTGTAAATCCTATAAACTTTGTTTCACTTCTCAAACATCTCTGTGTGCCTCCTGTTTGATATTTAACAAAAAAAATGTATTGTAACAACCAACAATTTATAAAGGAAAACCATGGAGATTAACAAGGCTGCACCAAACTTTTGCATCCCACTGTATACACAACATCAAACAGTGATATCCAACATGATCTTCTTCTTCTTCTTTTTGGTTTAACCCTCTCAGGCGCAAAATAAGTTTTGATAAAAAGGACCAACAACTAAGTCCTTCAGAGGTACTTCTGAGTTAAGAAATGCTCATGAAATACGTATGTGGAGTAACCAGGTAGGTAAGTTTTAACATAGCAAATCTGCAACGCCGGCCTCCAGAGGGTTAATGGCAGATGGCATAATCAAACCATGACTTTTGAAGTCTTAAGGGATTTTGTGATCTCACGAGTCCAGCAAGAGCGATGGCGGAGAAGCTACATTGCGGCTAAGAATCTCCTGGGGTGGATTAACCCACCACAAAGCACGCGAGTAAACCGTTCCACTGCCATTCCACACTGCTGATGCCTCCAGTGTGGATTCAGAGTTACAGGCAGAGGTGTGACCAAGTCACTGGTTTGCAAGTCAGAAATAAGTCACAAGTCTTTCCAGTCAAGTCTCGAGTCAAGTTCAAGTCAAAGACAACCAAGTCCAAGTCGAGTCCAAAGTCAATGATCTTGAAGTCCTAATCAAGTCCAAGTCCTTAACTTTGAATTTTCAAGTCATAATCAAGTCATCTGTCCAACTTCAATTTAATGACAATGATAATAAATAAATTCTGGAAATAAAGCTTCTTAAAGCTTCATTTATTTGCTCAAACAAGCAGAAAGTGCAACTGAAATAGATTATAAACAAAGTGCTGCTGCATTTAGCAGTACAAAATAAAACCCAGAACGAAGAATGGCTGATGATGTTTGACCATGTCGTGCCACTTTTGTGCTAAAATATCAAATATGCTCAAGTCGTCATCAAGTCAACCGATGCAAGTCGATTCAAGTCGCAAGTCGTTGGCGTTGAAGTCCGAGTCACATCGTAAGTCTTTATAGATTTTATCAAGTCAAGTCACAAGTCATAAAAATAATGACTCGAGTCTGACTCGAGTCCAAGTCATGTGACTCGAGTCCACACCTCTGGTTACAAGGCATTCATTCCTTCTAGAAACAACAGCAAATGTACTAAAATATGAATAGAGTTGACTTTTGCATGTACCTATGATGAAAATTATAGACCCCTCATCTTTTTGGGACAACTTGCACAATCAGTGACTGCCAATTCCTTTTTTTGCCCCACTGTAACTCCAGCTACCACAATGAGTTAACCAGCTTTTCCTTCCATTGCCTTGTTTCACATCGCAGATGGCGTTGAGGTTTTTCACAAGGAGAAACGAGAGTCACCTCATTACTGCTAGGTCTGTCACCGTGAAATTGAAGAGTCAGATTAAGTTTGTTTTTGTCGCTCTGTGTTGTGGCCAATTTATTCATTCTGGCTGTAGTGTAATGCAATATCAAGCAAATTGTTTCTGTCCTCCATCCAAATATTAAGTGGCCTCGCTAGAACTTACCGAATTATTGGAGAAATATTAGAAATGGAACACGTTAATTCCCTCTGCTCCGATTTTCTGCAGAGGTAAAACGGAATCTGAATTTGCATTTCTCGGGGCCCGTGCCCCCAAAAGCCTGTGATTTATTTCAATGACAGGGCCTATTATTGAAATGTGCATTGATGTAGTCATACAGTATTCTAATGTCTAAAACCCTAATCCCACCTCAGTGCTCATGGTGGATGGCTGTACAATTTTTGAGGTGATATAAGTGGAGAAGGAAGCCCTGGAGAAATCTGCAAGGAGAAAAAATACTGTATTCATAAGAAATTCAAAGGTCGTTTGACTGTAAATTTGTATTCTGTCTGCATAAAACCTGCAAATGTACTGCTCTCCACTTTTATAACAAAAGTGTGGTAAAAGAAAAGAGGCGCCCTCTTCATTAGTGAGTAAATATCCCTCATAAGGATGTACAGTTTAGAGTACAGCTACACGCTTGTCTGTCTCGCTGCTGGTCCGGTTTGATCTTACAGTAGAACTTAGCCAACAAACGTGCTGATGATTTTACTATTCACGGCTATTTCTTCTCCAGAGACAGCTTATGTTGATGTACTTTCTCTGGCACCCATATATTATTTACAAAGAAAGCCTGGGCCGTAATGAGCACTAATTAAACACTGGAGACGCGGAGCTCTGACTGGCAGAAAACATTGCAGCATGTGACAGACATCTGGTGGAAGATAAGTGATCATGTAATCGCAGATCTGGAGAGAACCTTATGGTGGAAGCAAAGTAATGCTGCAGTTGTGTGAACCTGCACTTGAACCTGACTTTCAAACTCTGTCAATCAAGCCGGCTACAGCTGTTCTGGTTCAGAGGGCACGGGCTCAGAGGATTGAGAGTTTATATCAGTGTTCTAGATGTGAGCGACTGGATCGGAGCCAGTGAGATTTGGGTGTGTGTGTAGATTTCTGCAGGTTTGTGTGTATGAAGGGCACATTTGCAATGCAGTCATTTATATTAGGATTATATTTTTTAGGTTTTTAGTTAAATGGCAATCAGAAACACAGCTTAAACCACAGAAACAGAGTTTGCAACTCAATGTAACACAACATGTAATCAGATTACTCTTAGAACATTTAAATCTTTATTTGGTTTCCTGATTATAGACATTCAACACATTGGCGTAGAATATGCGTCCTGGGTGATTTTTGCCGCAATATTAGAACGTATGATTTTAGTTCACACTAAATATTTAGTTGAAATATCAAAATATGAAGAGATTTTGAAAGCCAAAGTTATCCATCCATCCATCCATCCATTTTCATCCGCTTATCTGAGTCGGGTCGCAGTTGCAGCAGCCTAAGCAGAGAAGTCCAGACTTCCCTCTCCCCAGCCACTGGGGCTAGCTCCTCCGGGAGAATCCCAGCAGGTCCCTGGCCAGCTGAGAGACATAGTCCATCTAGCGTGTCCTGGGTCTTCCCTTGCATCTCCTCCCAGTTGTACGTGCTGAGGAAACCTCACCAGGGAGGTGTTCAGGAGGCATCTTAGGTAGATGCCCGAGGCACCTCAACTGGCTCCTCTTGATGTGGAGGAGCAGCAAATGTATTCCTAGCCCGTCCCAGATAACTGAGCTTCTCACCCTATCTCTAAATGAGAGCCCATACACCCTGTGGAGAAAACTCATTTTGGCTGCTTATATCTGTGATCTCGTTCTTTTCGTCACTACCCAAAGTTCGTGACCATAGGTGAGGGTAGGAACTTAGATTGATTGGTACACTGAGAACTTTGCCTTCCGGCTCAGCTCTCTCTTCACCACAACAGACAGATACAATGCTCACATCACTGCAGATGCAGCACCACTCCACCTATCGATCTCATGCTCCATCTTTCCCTCACTCGTGAACAAGACCCCAAGATACTTAAACTCCTCCATATGGGGCAGGACCTCGTCTCTGACCAGGAGAAGGCATTTCACCCATTTGCGACGCAACCCATGGTCTCAAATTTAGAGGAGCTGATTCTCATCTCAGCTACTTCATGCTCTGCTTCAAATGGCTCCAGGGAAAGCCAGAGATCACGGCCTGATGAAACCAACAGGACATCTGCAAAAAACAGAGACTTGATCCTTAGGTCACCTAAACAGATACCCTCAACAACTTGGCTGCAGCTAGAAATCCTGTTTACAAAAGTTATGAATAGAAGGGACCCTGTGGGAGGTACTTTGGGAGTATGGGGTTCCAGGCCCCTTGATACGGGCTGTTAGGTCCTTGTATAACCGGTGTCAGAGCTTGGAGTTGGACTCCGCCAGGGCTGCCCTTTGTCACCGATTCTGATTAAAGCTAAAGTAATTTTTTCAAATTCTAACAAAGTTGTTTAGATGCGCAGATAAAACCATTTAGATTGTCCTAACCTATCTGTGTGAGCATCACTTTTTCAAAAAAGACCACACAACTCAACTTTTAAGAGCATAAAAACAAGGTCTTGTGCTGCAGACAATTAACCCGTTATCTCACCAAGATGAGGAAAAAGAAGCAAAATTTCCACTTAGACTCTCCCTAAAATGATACATTTAGGACACTTCTGTAACTGCTTTTTAAGACCTAATTATCCACTTGCAGTCAGTCACGTGTCTCAATATTAATTTGATTTAAATTTTCTCAGATTTTTAACACTTATCTACTAATTCCTCTGAAAGGTGATATGGATTTTTTACTCTTTCTGACTCGTGGAGACAAACAGCTATTTTCAGAGGAAAGCACCTGGAAAATGCAAGAAATTCAGATGCCTTAAAACTGTTTTCAGAAATGATGGAAACTTCTTCATGAATTAGATGTCACGATGCGAGCAAGGAGATGATTAGGACCCAAAATGCAGATACCCAGGATGACACGAGGCAGGAGTGAAGATTAAGAAAAAATCCTTTATTTAGGATGAACCAAAAAAAAAAAAAAATCCAAAAGGCTGGGAGCCAAAAATCCAAAAATGTCCAAATACTGAACTAGAGATCCAAAACACTAGAGACACGAGAAACACCAAATAACACTAGAGATCGAAAACGAGAAGACTTACAGAATACCACAATGGACCGACACAACACTGAGGCCCTGTCCACACGTAGCCGGGGATCTGCCAAAACGTAGATATTTTTCTACGTTTTGGCCCGTCATCCACACGAAAATGGAGTTTTTTCACACGAAAACGGATCTTTTTAAAAACTCCGGCCAAAGTGAAGATCTGCGTTTTCTCCGTTTTGGGTGTCTGCATGTGGACAGACAAAACCGGTTTTAAGGTCCGCAACGTCACTTTCCGCGACAAAAAATGCTGACATCTCGTGTGCGACCTGTGTTTACACTAGCCGACATCATGGAAGCCCTCAGAGCTGCGCTCTGTCACTACCCGATCCATCAATTGTCCAAGCGTTTTCTGCTTGTTTGTTTTTGCAAGCGGAATTACTGCTCCTTGCGGAAGACCACACACGAAGGACGAGGTTAAGAACGGGGGAAGTACTGCCGCCTACAGGTCTGGCATGTCCTTAACAACGTATTTATCCAGGTACGTGTGGACAGTTGTTTTTTAAACGAGGTGGTGTGGATGCAAGTTTCTGGAGGGGCGGATATTCGTTTTCAAAAAACCCCGGCTACGTGTGGACTAGGCCTGAGACAAGGACTGGGTTTTATACACTGGGGCTGGAGTGATAGGAGACGAGGAGCAGGTGTGTGGGGAACTGCAGGTGAAAACAATAACTGAGAGGAAGAGCAGAAAGGAGCAGGGGAGGACATCAGACCTGACTGGGGAAGGACACACACACACACACACACACACACACACACACACACACACACACACACACACACACACACACACACACACACACACACACACACACACACACACACACACACACACACACACACACACACACACACACAACTGAAATAACAGACCTATAGAAACTAAGGTGGGGAGACTAAGAGACATGAAGAAAACCAGGAGGGAGCTGGGGACAAAAAGGCTGGAGCTACAAGGACCTGGGAGGAATGTTCTGGAGGGCTGCAAACAGGAGACACATAAAGAACACAAAGAGACACATAAATGAGATGCAGACCGGGACACATGAGGGCACTAGGAGACACAAAGGCAAACCTAGAGAGGGATGGAGAAAACAAGGAGACACATGAGGGGAGATGCAGACGCAGACCATGACATTAGAGAATTACGCTTTATTCATAAAATTCTAATGATTTAGTGTTAGTTTTGTTATTTGTACCAGTCCATGATCCCTCTGCTTCCAGCTGTGTGCAGCTCAAACATCTGTAACGGCATAGAAAGAGGGAGGTGACTACTCTGTGCCAAGATTAATTTTCCATTCAGTAAAAAAAATAAAAATCCACAAAGCAAAAAGATAGTAAGACACTATCCCAACTTCTAAAATACTTCAGTATACATTTAAACTGATTGTTCACCAATGTATCATCTTTCATGACCCTTGAAAGTGTAATGATAATAGATGCTAAATGAATAAACATAAATATACTATAAGAAATTTCTGCATCCTACAAGATACCACACCTGAATATTATAAATAAAAGAAATCATTCTACCTCTCTGACTACCAGAGCTCAACAACTAAAACAAAAAGCCACCCTAGACCCTAAGTACCAGAGTATTAAATGTGTAAATCAGCAAGCAAGGTTAACCTGCTAGTGTTTTCAAGATGCAGGAATGAGACACAGAAGAAAAATTCCATCAAGCTGCTAAACAGTCTTTTATAAACACTCCAAGAATATTGATTTGCTTACTGCTGCATTCTGTGCTGCAATAAACACTAACAAGCTGAAAGGATGAGCATGAGGTTTGTCTCTTCAGCACAGAAAGATGTTTAAACGTTGTTTTTAAAACAAAGGAGGCGAATATCTGTGTACAAAGAGAGATAAGGCATTATGTTATTGTTCATCCAATAATGCACATCCCCTGGATCTGAAGCTGTCTTCAGGGTGTAGGTTCTCTAAAAGCTCTGTGAAGAAGTTATGTATAATTTTAGATTTCTTAATAAAAAAAAAAAGAAAGAAAAAAAATGGTGTGAACAACTATTTGCCCCCTTCCTGATTTCTTATTCTTTTGCATGTTTGTCACACAAAATGTTTCTGATCATCAAACACAATAACTATTAGTCAAAGATAACACAAGTAAACACAAAATGTAGTTTTGAAATGATGGTTTTTATTATTTAGGGAGAGAACAAAATCCAAACCTACATTGCCCCGTGTGAAAAAGGAATTGCCCCCTGAACCTAATAACTGGTTGGGCCTCCCTTAGCAGCAATAACTGCAATCAAGCATTTACGATAACATGCTACGAGTCTTTTACAGCGCTCTGGAGAATTTTGGCCCACTCATCTTTGCAGAATTGTTATAATTCAGCTTTATTTGAGGGTTTTCTAGCATGAACCGCCGTTTTAAGGTCATGCCATAGCATCTGAATAGGATTCAGGTCAGGACTTTGACTAGGCCACTCCAAAGGCTTCATTTTATTGTTTTTCAGCCAGGTGGATTTGCTGGTGTGTTTTGGGTCATTGTCCTGCTGCTGCACCCAAGATGGCTTCAGCTTTAGTTGACGAACAGATGGCCGGACATTCTCCTTCAGGATGTTTTGGTAGACAGTAGAATTCATGGTTCCATTTATCACAGCAAGCCTTCCAGTTCCGGAAGCAGCAAAACAACCCCAGACCATCACACTACCACCACCATATTTTACTGTTGGTATGATGTTCTTTGTCTGAAATGCTGCGTTACTTCTACGCCAGATATAACGGGACATTTGCCTTCCAAAAAGTTCATCTTTTGTCTCATCAGTCCACAAGGTATTTTCCCAAAAGTCTTGGCAATCACTGAGATGTTTCTTAGCAAAATTGAGACGAGCCCTAATGTTCTTTTTGCTTAACTGTGTTTTACGTCTTGGAAATCTGCCATGCAGGCCATTTTTGCCCAGTCTCTTTCTAATGGTGGAGTCGTGAACACTGACCTTAACTGAGGCAAGTGAGGCCTGCAGTTCTTTAGAAGTTGTCCTGGGGTCTTTTGTGACCTCTCGGATGAGTTGTCTCTGCACTCTTTGGGTAATTTTGGTTGGCCGCCCACTCCTGGGAAGGTTCACCACTCTTCCATGTTGTTGCCATTTGTGGATAATGGCTCTCACTGTGGTTCGCTGGAGTCCCAAAGCATTAGAAATGGCTTTATAACCTTTACCAGACTGATAGATCTCAATTACTTTTGTTCTCGATTGTTCTTGAATTTCTTTTGATCTTGGCATGATGTCTAGCTTTCGGGGTGATTTTGGTCTACTTCTCTGTGTCAGGCAGCTCATATTTAAGTGATTTCTTGATTGAAACAGGTGTGGTAGTAATCAGGCTTGGGGGTGGCTACAGAAATTGAACTTAGGTCATTTCTGTGGCTTTTTCATGATCTGAGGATTCCCATCAGGGAGGGAAAATGGAGTCTGTGACTTTAGGGGAACACTGGAAAGCGTCAAATATTAGCAACGATGTTTCAGAACTCATCTTAGACTATTATTCTCCTGAATCCAAAATGCTTTAGCATAATTTTCCTGTAAATCTCAGAAGTTCAGATTTTTATCAGCTTTACTTAAAACACCAGTGGGAAATGAACTGTCTTTTAATATATTCAAGCCTGCAGGTGTGTTAACATTAGATAGTTTTACATTCCTATGGTTTAAAATGCTGCATTTATGTATTAAACTCTTTTTGTAACTGTCATTCAATCTTTATGATGTATCTAACTGTGTTTGCAATGACAAGCTGAAGATAATGTAAATATATCTTTCTTTTTGGTTGAAAATGTGGTTTTTAGATGAAATTTTCATAAACTGGATAGTTTTAGATTTTTAAAAAACATACAAAAAAAAACAGTCAGTAAAAGAAACTGAAGCTGGAAAATAATCCAAAGATGTTCAAAGTAGCATTTCAATGCACCTTTTGTTTGGTTTTCATTAACCTGACTACATTCAATCAAGTATTCAACATAAAAAGTCTGACAGATTTTGTCATGGAGTGTCAAATGCAGGTAAAGCGTAAGTGTCGAGTACGTAAACATTTATTAACAGGAGTGTAAGACGACGTGAATAATCTCGACTGGACACATCAACTAAAAAACAACTGAAGATCACATAAACCCATTAGGAACAGGTGTGCTTGTACAAATCAAGGCCAGGTGCGTCACATTAACAGGGAAGGAGAGGCAGCTCCTGACAGTTTTATCATGTATTTTAAAAACATCAGGATTTTTTTCATACATACTCTTAAATGGATACTTTGCAACTTTTTCAAAAGTTTAAATCATTTTCTTGAGCCAGTACGTGCTAAAATGACCCCTTACAAGGTTAATTAAATATGACTCAGACCCCCACCGCCCTCTGTGGCCAGAATGCAGTATTTGCAACTTCAGAGTGCTGGTCCGGTCTGCAGGACTTGAGCTGACATACCTGGTGCTGCAGTCTGCTTCCAGCACATTTCCTGTTTCAGCTGTTAGATTAAAGTGTTAAAAGACAAATGCACAGCGAGGAGATACGCTTCACTTTAGGTTTAACTAAATGGACACTAGGGGTGCTAAAAGCAAACCAGAACTGCCTAGTCTCCCTTTAACATTTTGTTGAAATGCAGAACTTTTAATGAACCTTTATGGAATAGTATTTGTACTTTCAGAATAGGGCTGCAACAACGAATCGATAAATTCGATGAAAATCGATTACTAAAAGCGTTGGCAACGAATTGCGTCATCGATTCGTTGTGTCGCACAACTCTTCCAAAAGCGCCCCCCCCCCCCCCCCTTCCCGCCCGCCGTTGAGCGCAGACCAGAGCAAGTCAGATCAGCGCAAGGGAGAGCCGCAGATCAGCGCGAGGGAGAGCCGCAGATCAGCGCGAGGGAGAGCCGCAGATCAGCACGAGGGAGAGCCGCAGATCAGCGCGAGGGAGAGCCGCAGATCAGCGCAAGGGAGAGCCGCAGATCAGCGTGAGGGAGAGCCGGTAGACTTGCGCTGCTGCGAACCGGTTCCGCATTGTTGCACTATGATCTGGGACGTAATTTTGGGGGGGGACAGGTGGGACATGTCCCCCCCACTTTTTCAAAAGGCAGTTTTGGTCCCCTGCACTTTTTTCCGTCCAAAAACAATGTTACGCTCCATTAAATGGATTTGGTTGAGCACTAGGACCGAAACGGAAACCGCTTTACTATTAGACCCGCCCAAAAGCTAATCTATTGGCTCTGCTGATACTTGCTAACGTATTATTGGCTGTTGCTGCTGTCACTCAAGTTGCAAACAGTCAGAACGTGCTCGCGTTGTTTTGCTAGTTTGGAGCCGCTAGGGAACACCGGTACTGAGTCACATCGTCAACTAGACGCTGTGTAATATCAGAGCTCAGCTCAGCTTCCATTACATAACATTTGAATAAGTGTTCATTTGTGAGTCTTTGGTAGTTATGCACAGCCAGGAGGCAGCATGTCAAGAAAACGAAAAGTGGATATAAGAGACTTCTTTCAAAGTCAAAACGTAAGTTGGAACATGTGACCCCCCTGCATTAAGCAAACATACTCAAAACTAACTTTTACAAACTCATCTCCTCCACATAACTGACTCCTCAGACACAATTTATTAGTATTATTATAATTTTTTTTTTATTATTACTATTATCATCATAATTATTATTACTAGTAGTAGTAGTAGTAGAAGTGTAACTTCAAATCTTTTATCATTTAACTTTATTGTAAACTTATCTATTGCAATGTATATTTTCACATTAAAAAGCTCTGAAAAATGAACAGTATCATCATCGTCAACAGATTTTTTAAGCTTAATGTCAAAGATGTACACTTTTCATTAGATTTATCTTATTTTTTCCATTTATTTTTTGTGTGTTGAAATGCAACAACTGTTTAAACACTTTCAAGGGAAAAACATATTTAATATGTTTTTATACACTCAAATGTTAAGGTGATGATCATGTGTAAAACATTAGTTCAGCATGTCCTCTAACACAGCAAATGAAGAAACGGCCAGATCTCAGGAGGGACCGTTTATGTATAAATAATTTTTATACTTTTGACTAGGCCTGGGAAAGTAACAAATTTTTCTGGACGATATTTTGTCCAACAAATTGTTGATGATAAGCGATATCATTGTCAACATTATCTAGACCAAAATAACCACTAATATAATGTTAATATATCATAACAATGCAAGTACACCCTTTAAAATGCAACAAATAAACCTTCATTTACCATTGAAATGCCCAGAACCAGAACTTCTAAATGAATAAAAATAACAAACAAAAATTAAATAAAAAAAGAATCTCACTCCCTGTTAGAAAATGTTGCACCAAAAACAATAAAAAAAGACCCAAAACAATAAATACAATGGCCTATCCATTGTCAACAGCAAAAACTGCACTTCTATAATGATAATAAATAAAAATAATAATAGAGTTGTACATTTTTTAACTTTGATATATATATATATATATTGAGGATGGAAAAATTATTGAGATGGGCACGTGACGTGTCAAGGGGTCTTTACATAACACCCCCACCCCAAATCCGCACAAGCCTGCTGTGTCCCCCCCACTTCTGAAATCAAAATTTCGTCCCTGACTATGATCCAGGCAGCTGCTTCCAGCGCACGGTCCATTCTCAAAGTGGCGCAACCAAAAAACTATAATTAGCACACGATCGTTCATGTCCGCTCATGTTCTCTATTTTCTGTCTTATTTGTGCCTGAAGCTCGCTACTGCGGAGCTCATCACCTGTGCTGTGGTGATTTCACCTCACACAGCATCGAAAACGCGCTCTGCGCTTTTCGGTCAGGAGATCCCTTTGATCTGCTCAAAAGTAACTGATGAGGTGAAAAGGTAAGAATCCAGGCAACAGATTTTCTGGAGAATTAAGAGGAGATGCAGGAAGAAGAGAGACAGACAGGACAGGAAAATAGTTCAATAAAAAGAAAACAAAACAAAGTGTTGAAAAGTAAAATGTAGGTAGATTTATCTCCACTACACGTTTTTACCAGTAAAAAACAATAAGTTATACACATGTCATATTTATACATCTGATACAATTCAGGTCACCTTCAAAACTCAGTCACACACCCAGGGCCGTTTCAAGACATTTTGGGGGCCAAGGCAAAATGCCCCCCCCCCCCAATAACTGGGCTCCCCAGAAGCCTCTGTGTAATCCATACCCTCTCCAGTAGTGTTAGTTATATGGTGTTTATAAAAGCCCCTCAGACATTACTGACATGTTCTAATATTATCAGATGAAAAAGTAAATTATCAGACATGCTGTCTCATCTGCTTCTTTTATAAACTTGCAAAAAGTATCAAAACTAGTTGAAAGCTGCTATTTGTGGATTCTCTGAAAGTTTCCATGGAGTGTGTGACAACTTATTTTTTCATTGATCCTATCGTCTAATCTCACAGCTGAAACAAGCATCCTTAATAATCTGTGCACAGGAAGCTTACCGATGCTGTAGTAAAACAAAAGGTATAATAATTTATTATTAATAAAACCTTGTTGCAGCACTAAAGCAGAAAAATTAGATTTTGCATTAAATATGCAAAATATTTACATATGAATTGTTTTAGAGCCCTTTAATTGGCAGAATCTGATATTAATTTAGTTCTTATAAAAAATGGGTCCCAACATGGTTTGTGTGGCATTGCCATAGTGTGACGTCATAGGCACAGATCCCCTGTCCTCTTGTTTGGAAATGGAAATATGGTCACCCTACATTAAACAAACTGTCCACCCGGGCTTTTGCACTGCACAGAGACACTTCGCTGCCTACGACTGAACGTCAGTTGAGTCAGTCTCATGCAGACTGACCAATGAAGAGAGGGCCTCAAGTTAAGACCCTCTCCTCATTGGTCAGTCCACACGAGGTGGGTCAAAGGTTACTCTGGGCGGGTTACGTGTTGTCAGGCATTCAAGTATTGAGTATATTTACTGCATATTACAGTAAAATATTCTGTATGTGACCACATTATGGTGATCCTTGGGTCGTGATGATGGAGCCCTTGAATATTGTTGCCCAGGGTACAACAAAGTGTTAATCTGGCACTGGTTCCACCATCACATTCCCGCAGAAACTGGTTGATCACACCGGGGCCAGACTACTAGCATGTGGTTTTACAACCACAATGTCCTCAGAAGCAAAAACGCTTTTAAAAGGGAGGGAGGAGTCCTAACTGTTGCTGCAGGCGTGTTGTGTGAGAGTGCAGTTATATACTGGTTAATGTATTTTTGGGTTCAGTTGCTTTCATGTGGCCTAATGTGAGTCTATTTGGGATCATTGGAATGATCAGCAGCATTTCTTGATGTGACTTTATGGCAGTTGCCCAGGGCATCATCGCAAGGAGGATGGCATTCATTTACTTTTGTTTTATTTGGTATTTTTTCAGTCATTTTTGGAAATAGTGATCAATTTTGATTAATTCACAGCCTATGTTTAATTACATTTAAAATAAATGTCAACAGATGAGATCAAACAAAACAGATGAGAATTGCCCTTAAGCTGTTTAACTTGGACCAAGCATTTTAGGTCACAGATAGATGTAGCTTAGGGTCTCTGTCTATACACCTTATAAGACAATTTAGGTGATGGCATGTTGTTTTTCTGCTATTGAACTGTTTTCTAATAAAGTTGTGTTAAATAAATTGAAGGAAGGAGAGAAATAACGTTTCCCTAGCAGTTTTTAAAAATTTCCCCATGTAATCCGATTAATCGTGTCGAGACCCCATCCGATTAATCGATTATCCAAATAATCGTTTGTTGCAGCCCTATTTCAGAACTACTTTCATTTAATGAAATAATGCACTTCATTTCTAGTATTGCCAAATTGCAATCTAAACATTGTATTTTTAAATAAAATAATCAGCAAAAAAATACATATTAAAAGGGCTAAAGGATTTTCTTTTTTTTGGTTTTTTTTTTTTTTTTGTACTTTCTGAGCAGCCTAGTGCCAACGATCCACAGACCAACCCTGGTGATTGGGAGCAGTGTTGTGCCTGAACATGTTCATTGAACGATTGTTCGTGAATTTGTTCTGGGTTTTTTTTGTGAACGTGAATTGAACTCGTTCGTATTTTGCCTGACGAACGTAAAAGTGAGTGCATTCATCCTGGCGTGCGTAAACAGGTTTATGAATACGTTCTTTCGCCGTTCTAGCTCCAGATCTCCACTAAGCTTTTCCGGAGCTAAAGCCTAGCTAAAACATCCTGTTCACCACAGAGTTTATAAAAAGAAGAAACCGCAAATGCGGCCCAACATAGGCAGTAGCGGTTGGTGCGTCTACGCTTCTGGCTGTGCTGTGTGGAGGAGTCAAAGTTCATTTAGAAAAACTGAAACAGAACTTAACTGAAAGATAATATATTTTTTATGTTTTGCACTTTTAATATTGAACTTTGAGTTTGCTAACTCAGCCTGCTCCCTAAGACTGTTTAATAATTCCCCAATAAAAAAAACTGTTCAATTAATGTTTTCCTCATGTTATTGAGAATATACTGTAGGGTTAAAACTGCAGCTATATGTATATATATATATATATATATATATATATATATATATATATATATATATATATATATATATATATATATCCTTCTGTCTCACAAGGGGGGCCCTGCAGTGCATTTGGTCTGAAATATAAACAAAACTAAAGAAATGCAACAACTTGCATCTCAGTTGGAAATAGGAAATCATTTCTCATATTTATTTCAGGAAATAGTTACATGAAACATAACAATAAAGTCTAATGTAACAGACAAAGCCATGCTGATACAGTCTGCGGCCTTCTGTCGCACATTTCTTGTGCAACATGGAAAACACAACTGATGTTAAGTGTACCCAGCTCACGTAAATATCTGATGAAAAAGTGTGTAATAAAAGAAAATCTTTTGAGGTTAGACTTGTGTTAGATGTTGGAGAATTGCTCTCAAGTCTCTCTGCTGACTTGCTGTTATACTCTAATAAAAACAGATCTCTAAATCTACTAATTCTTCACTGCAGGTAAAACACTAGTTACACAAACATACTGATGCCAACAACAAACATCAAATAGTTTAGTACTGCAACCTGTCTAAATAATTGCCATCTGTTATAGAGTCCTCCATATTGTTTTTGTAACACACCACTATGAACCCTGTCTGCAAGTGGATCACTGCCTTCCTGATGGACAGGAAGCAGCGAATGAGGCTGGGGAACATATGAATGACTCGGACCTGCGGACCATCAACACTGGATCCCCCCAGGGTTGTGTTCTCTCCCCTCTGCTCTTCTCCCTGTGCACCAACAGCTGGACCTCCAACCACGACTCTGTCAAGCTTATCAAGTTTGCAGATGACACCACCGTCATTGGACTCATCTCGGACGGGGATGAGTCTGCTAACAGAATGGAGGTTAAACGGCTGGTGTCCTAGTGCAGCAAAAAACAACCTGGTGCCAAATGCCCTGAAGACAGCTGAGGTTGTTGTGGACTTTTGGAAGCGCACAGCCCCACTCCCCCCATAACCCTGTATGACCATCCCATTTCGATGGTGGACTCATGTCGCTTCCCGGGCACCACCATCACCCAAGACCTCAGGTGAGAGCCCACAATCACCTCCATCATAAACAAAGGCCCAGCAGAGGATGTACTTCCTGAGGCAGCTGAAGAAAGTCAACAGTTGATGAGGAAGTTCTATACTGCAGTCATTGAGTTCATTGTCTTCTATTCAATCATTGCTATCACCAGGGACACGAAGAAGCTGCAGCGTGTTGTATGCTCTGCTGAGAATGTCATTGGCTGAAAACTCCCCTCCATGCAGGACCTGTACACAGGACATTGAGGCGTGCAGGTCAGATCACTGCTGACCCGTGTCACCCTGGACACAGTCTCTTTGACTCGCTCCAATCTGGCAGGAGGTTCCTATCAATCCGGACCAGAACATCTTGCCACAAAAACAGTTTTGTCTACTCTGTTGTTGGACTCATGGATGACAATCCTAGGGCTGCCCACTTCAGTTGCTTGGTTTCAGTCACATGACCTTGTGTTGTGTTTGTACATGAACTGTTCCGCTCTGATCGATTGCTACACTGTCGTGTATGTAGTAGCCATTTCTCTTATCATCGCCACTTTATGTTATTATTTTCATCTTTCTTTTTTGCACCAATACTGTAACAATTTCCAAATGTTGTGATTTCTCACACAAATGGCAATAAAGCCCTTCTGATTCTGAACATCACATTTGATAAAACATGTTTTTACTAGTTTTTAAAATAAAAAATGTTCCCAACACTAGAACATGTCTGCAATGGGTTAAAGGCAGAGTGAAAATAAAATGAGAGGAGAGAATGATATCAGGGGATGGGGATTGAAGAATAGCACATTAGCACTTATGGATTAACTGCCTGTTATTCCGAGGCTCTGCTGCAGCCCTGCAGATGTGCAGCGCTGACCGCGCAACCACCCGGTAGCGGTCATGTCTTAATTAACAAGGAGACATCTGATCAATAAGTGAGGAACAATGGAGAGGGGGGATGTGAAAAGTGGGAAAGCCGACATGGTTCAAGGTTTTTGTTGTCAGCTGATGGGAAATAAAGCATTAGGTCTTGTGGGGAACACATGCATAGTCTTTCTATGCAGAAAACAAACAAACAAACAAAAAAACCCTGAATAAAATAAAAAAAAACACCAAATCATTTGTAAGATCTTTGGAAAACAGGGATTTCTTTCGAAACTACGAGGAAAACGTTTAAATTACCATGAATATTAGGAGCGTTGTTTCAATAAGACACATCTGGATTAAGTCTGGATTGAAAACGTATTCAAAACAACACCTTACGTGTTTGAAGGCTAACTATTTAAATAACGTTTTCTACAGTTCAGAAGAAATTTAGAATTCTAGTTGGTTTAGTTGCACAATATAATAATAAATAATAATAATAACAATACATTTTATTTCAGGTGCCTTTCTAACACCCAAGGTACACTGAATAATTCACAGTGAATTACACAAATAAAACACAATATCAACCAAACACATATACATATGTGTATACGTGTTTGGCATATGTGTGTACATATATATTATATATATATATATATATATATATATATATATATATATATATATATATATATAACATCAGACCTAACTCTAATATTCACACAATGAGCTGCTTTTAGTTTCTCTCTTTGAAATGTTGAATTAAATCTAAGTTTGTAACTGAATACATTGAAGGCTGGTATTTTGCTCAAATAATATCCAGATTTTTATGTTTTGCTAATGTGCTGCTTCATTTGTCAAAAAAAACAAACAGTTTGTTTGAATCAAAGACAAAATGTGTGCTGACATTTCAGCTTTATTTACTTCTGTAATAATCTAACAAAGTGGCTGGATGTATCAAACGTTGCCTGCTGAGTTAAAGTCATGCATTTATGGGATTATCTCCTCATACTATGAAAGGGAGAATTGAATTTTTTTCAAACTCTGTCAGACCTATGGAAAAAGGCACAATTAGTTTGATTACCATTCAAAGCATTGGTTAGATTTTAAAAGAAACAACATAATTGGTCTAAAATAAATGCAAATTACAACAATGAAGTCAAACTAACACTTATCTTACCGTAACTCCTCTAATATTAGCCTGTATTTAATTAACTGCCGGGTATCATATTTTGGCAGGTGCCTGAGTTGGCGGAGGTGAATAATGGCCGGTTTTTTATTGTGGCCGGGTGGAATGTGGTAACAAGCAAGTACGGGGGGTGGTTGTGTCATCCATCTCACTTTTGATTTGTCAGTGATAGACCGCGAGGGTAACTTTAACCGTGCGGAGACGAAGAGGAGGCAGAAATTTGATATCAAGTTCAAAGAGAACGTGCTGATTATGCTGCAGAACACTCTGGGGAGCAGTAGCAGGGGTTGTATGAACTAGTCACTAGTCGATTTCACCGCTCTATAGTGACTTGTTATGCCTGTCATCGACTAGTCGCTGTCACGTGATAATGACCGGCAAGATGCAGTCCACGTAAAATACAGCAGCCTGCTGTCAGCAGGTGACAAGCTCCTGCGCGTCGGGAGGCAACGCGCTGTGCCAGAGCGTCGGTACTGACACCCGCCGTAAAATGGACATTTAACCAAATTGTGACGTTTACCCTCTTGCAATTTAACCTTCCCCTCACCCCCATCCTAACCTTAACCAGCTTGCGCATGCAACGCTCTGATTGTTGACGCGCTCCAGACATCTGCGTCCTGAGAACGGCCACAGTAACATTATCAAATCAGGTGTCACCATCTCAAAAACTAATTTAACACGCGTTCGTTCATGTCGGCTCATTTCCTTTTATGTTTTCTGTCTTTTATTTGTGCCTGATGCCTTTCGCTGCTGTGGATCGGGGTGCATCACCTGTTTTGTCCTCGGTGACGCACCGATCACTGATGTGGCCGGCGAGCACTCCGCTGTTTTTGTGGTCGGTAGATCTTTTAGAACTGCAGTTCAAAGGTAACTCATAAGGTGAATATATATGAACCCAGGTAGCAGTTTTTCTTTAGGATTGAGAGGAGATGCAGGAAGATAATAAGCAGGCAGGACAGAAAAATAGTCATAGAAAAAAGTTAGTTTTTGTACCTAGTGGTTGCAACAAACAGACACCATTGAAGGTAATCAGAAGTGAGGAACAGAAAATGAAATAATTATTTTAATGTTTAGAGCAGCAGGAACTCTGAGAGGCTGCAGGCGCATCAGTGAGTTTGCGGCCGCTGCGCAGGGGGAGGGGGGAGATGGCTGAAGCAGAAACTACCGTTGTTAAAAGAAATGTGTTTAACTTTGAAAATGTGGGCGCAATTTTAATTGTCAAAAACTCCAGCGAACCATTAGTTCATTTTGCTCAAATAGAAATTGAGGCCTGCCTCTAATTCTGGTCCTCCTTCCAATAAAGGCCTGGAGCTTGATGAGCTTGAGTCAAATACAGGCCCGGGCCTGTATTAGAGGATTTCACGAGGTTTTCTGCTGAAACAGTGATAGTAAACAAAGCCTGACTCCGGTGTTTCTGCGTTAGCGTTGTAGCAGAGAACAATGTGTCATCAGTCAGATGTAGCTTCTGAAGCCTCTGCTAGTCGGTCAGATTTGTTTTTTTTTTTCTCTGGGATATGGCAACAAGAATGGATGTTGGATTACCAGAGACATTCAACTGAACTCTGTGCCCTGCAGCTGGATATCAGAACCAGAGGTGCAGACATGCTTTGGACCATTTCACTCAGAAAACCCGTGGCCCGATTGGGACACCTGGGAGGATTTTGTTTGTCTTCGGAACCAAAATCGGTACAGTTTGTTAAAGTTTGTTTATTATTTCATGTCTGTGCTCCACCGGTAGCTTTCAGTTAAGTTCTCAGCTGATTAGCTCCATCATATTGTCCTAATATAGTTCCATAATCTGCAGATGTGTAAAATAACATGTTGTCAGCTTTACCGCTGTGTATTTATTGATATAACATCGCAAAATATTTAAACGATTGCTTACCAGAATAAATCTTCCTGATGCTAACTCGCTAGCTCGGATCGTTGTTTTCTGATCCAGGATGACACGGAGGTTCTACCGGTCCTATAGGAGGATCTATTGTTGAAAAATGGGGATTGTCTTTTAGATTATATCTGTATCTCTGTGTGTGTGTGTGTGTGTGTGTGTGTGTGTGTGTGTCGTAGTTTTCACAAATTATTTGTTACCGGTGCTAACACGGATAGTGCTGCGGCAGTCATGCTGACGGGACTCGCCTGCTGGAGTCCAGAAGTGCCGGTGAGGTTCTAAATGGATTTATAGATGTAGCTTATTATTTTAGATCAAACCTATGTTAGTTAAAAATACGCGAAAGGACACGGACATATGGCTCAGGCCTTTAGCTGCAGCAGTAAACACAATTTTCTGTTTTTATTAGGAACACAATAGTAAACAAAATACAGTGATTTACCATGCTAGCAACAGCAGCTACCTATTATGACGTGTGTGAGTGACGTATGCTGAACACAGTTCTTCATTGCGTGGAGGAGAGAATTCTGATTTTCTGTAATGATTTATGACTAAATTCCTTAAAAAAATGAAAAACTGAACCCAGTTCATATTTATATAGATGGTAAAGTGTAGTTATACTGTATATCTACAATTTTAATGCTGAGTGTGGCCACTACCTTTAAGGGTGCGGAAAGCTCGTTTAATCAGTTCATATGCAGTGGTCTCTAGTAGGAAGAAATGTCTTGTAAGTCGTTTTCTGGGGAAAAAAATCTCTGGTGCACCTGTTTCAGGAACTAGAATATTGCCACATCAGAGTTAAGCTTAACACAGCAGGATTTGGAGTCTAATTTCCTGATATTTGTAGACCTCACCTCTGCATTGGATAAGACCAATGCAACTCTACCGCTGACTCTGTTTGCTCAGCAATGTTGATTTTTCATCTCCACAAATGACACAAGCCTGGAGGGGTTCTGCTGTGTGGTGGAGTTGCTAATGCTAAATGTTAGCTTCTATTAGCCGAAACATTCTCTGCTGTTTCCTGGACGCTAAAACAACAACAGCCTTCCCCGTCATGAGTCAAGATGGGTGAGTTCATGAATGTTCAGTAACAGTGTGATGTAGATCGGTCAGGATTTTCAAATCCTAGAGTTTCACCATCTATTTTCTATCAGAAGCTAATGCAGGAGATAGTGTAGGAGTCTATTTTCATTTTCAGCCTGCATGACATTCTACACTTTTAAAGCTGTTCCAGCAAATTCGGAAAAAAAACATTTTCATGCCTCTTAACAACCTTCTGTCATAGTATAGTAGCTATAAATATATTGTGGAGATAAAAAAAATAAGAAAATAAAATAAAGTGGCTTGGCATTCGTCTAAAGACCTTCACCAATAACTCGGCTTGGATCAAAAGCACCATCCAGCTGTTGGTCTCACCGAACAGCTGCACTTCCCTGGGTCCTCCATTTATTAAGCACTCATATACAGCAATAGACCACCACTGGTGTTCTCTGCTCAAATATATCAGAGAAGGGGAAAAAACTGGCAGCTACCACTTCAACTTTAGGATAAACTACCAGAATCCCAAAGAGAAAAACACCATTAAAAGTCATGTACAACAAAATACATTTGGACCTAGAAAACAGCGACTGGTGTTTAACGTTCTCCCGTTTGCTCTGGCATTGCGTGTTTCCAGTTCTGGTGGATGCAATTCCAGAGAGGATAAATGAAGGGAGGGGTGAGTGTTCCATGACCATGTTTGCGTTCAAATCTTGTTTGCAGATTTGCTTTAGCAGCTTTAAATACGGTCTCAAACAGCATCAGTTCAGATCAATATTTCTTTGTTTGAAACCTCAATTTTGAACTTGGTAAAATAATTCAAAGGCTCCTTTCGTAAATTTGATTCAGCAACAACTTTTCTGTTTGTATCTAAATGACGTGCAGCTTTTCTTCCTTTCAGAGCTCGGACTTCAAAATCCTGAACACATCTGCAGCTAACCTGAGCCTGCAAATATTCAGTTATGTATGAGAGAGAGAGTTTATCAGCCTTTGTGGGGGTTTCTGGGAGTTTTCGAACAGGATGGCCATCCTGAGATAAGACTTTCAGGTTTGGTGGTAGCCAGAAGGCTGCTGAGGCTGCTGGGAGCTCTAATCAGTCACTTTCCACCTGTCTCCATCGCACTCTTTCATGTGAGTGACTGATCCACTCCTCGACTGAAATCATATGTTTATTTTGTTTTCTTCCTGCCTGAAAACTTTTGCTCAAAAATTGAATTTGATGCCCAGGGGTGGGATGGAAAATTGGGCAAAATAAGTTATTTTCATGGTGTCCAACCTTTTTCGAGACTCTAATGAATGACAAAACAAGATAACTGTGGGAGACGCTATGTTGTCCACGCTGGCAGTCCTTTCAATTTAAAACTCATCAGTTCATGTTTCAGAGTGTAAGTTTCAATCCTGAAATGGTTCCTTTGACTTCAGAACACGACATTCTTATCATAACGTGGTTCCATTAGGAAAAATATGTGAGGCCAAAAAAAGTCAAGCACCTCAAAGTTTTGTCTCTTTGTCAAACTGAGTAAACTGACCAAATAAAGAAAAGAAAAAACACATATAAGGTGCTAAATATTTAAACTGTAAACTAATATATACAACCATAAATCCAGTCTTTTACAAACTGAGCAGAGCTAAATTTAGAACAACAGTTTGGTTATTCTAGATGTATTCACGCTTCACTGATGTGTCCCAGATGATTAGCATTTAATCAGCTGCAAATGCTCTTAATTACAAGATTAGTCTCCCACCAATTAGCCAACTTGCTAATGGTTGTAATCTACCATTGAAGTCTACTGAATTTTAATTAGAGACTAACTGTTTCAATTTACTGTGGGCCTCATCTAATGGGTCATTACAAACCTAGTTACCCTCCACATAAACCAACTGCAGCACGCAACAAAGGTTCCATTTGGAGAGCAGCTGTGAGGGCTTTATGACTGTCGCATGGACCGTTTCTGTGCATCCGGAAACAACATTGTTCCCAATCCTTGAAAAAGCAGACTCATTCCGATGACTTACAGAAGGAAAAAGCACACCCTGACAAGCTGTGCACTCTTACTGAGAACGATCAACATCATAGAAGTGGGTCCCAGGTTTCAGCTCTCCAGAGTGTCTTGCCCAAGGACAAAACAACAGCGACACTGAGCTGGGCTCAAACCTGCAACTTTCCAATTACGGGTGAGCGCTCAACTCCTGTCCCACCGTCGCTAGTCCCTAGAAGGTTTTGCCCCAAACCACACTGAAAACATGAGACCTTGTTTACTTTATGTGTAAAGCAGTCTATTTTTAAAAACATCTTTATTTTTATTCAAGAACAAAAACCACAAAACAAACCTTAGTGGGTCTTACCTGCCCTGTACTTTGATGTCAGAGATGGCGTAGAAATATCTGGACAGGTTGTTTTCATCCACCATGGTGGCTCCAGTTGCCGGTTTCAGTAGTTTAACCCTCAGATCAGTGATCGTGAAGAAATCCCTCAGGTTCTTAGTGGTATCCAGCTGGCCGTATAGCGAGGCCATGTTGTGTAGTCGGGGTCCGGCAAACAGAGCGAAGCGATCCTTTATCTCAAATCGAACAGTCTTGTCATTTTTCCACACGTAGCCGCGAGAGTAGTCCTCGGTGCAAATGATGTCGAGCAGGGTGCGTTGGGTAAGGTCATTCACTGTCTTGGGTTCCATGGTAAAAGCGTCTAAGCAGTCAGTGGCATAGAACTGGTAAGGGGTCCAGGTCCGACCATAGTCAAGGGACTTTTCAAGAACCATCTGCTCTGGTCGACCCGACTCAAAAGTAATTACAATGTCATCAGTCAGCTCTACTGTCTTGTTCCATGAAAGAGTGATGTTGACCTGCAGGGGTTTTGGGTACTTCTTCCACGACGTTGACTGCCAAAAAGTCGTAGGGTTACGACCCTCAAAGTCAAACATGAGCTCAGGAGGATGAGCCAGCTCCTCTGTATCAGCATCGCATTCATTGTTGCACATGTAAGGATTCTCCTGAAAGAGAGAAAAACACCAAGGTAAGTGCTTACTGAAGTGATTCTGGGAAAAAATGTATTTTCTTGATCCAAAAAAACTTTAAACTGGAATCTATGCAAATGAAGACATTTTGGGGAAAATGTTTCGTGAACACAAATATTTAACAGTAATTTGTACACTTAATGTGCAAAAAGTAGTTAAAGTTTCAACAATATTGGTAAAAAGGGTCAAAACCAAAGAATTAAAACAAAAGAGGTCTGACTCAATTGTAACATAAACCTGGCTCCTTACTTTTAGCATTCACTTGTTTTTCTGTGTTTTGACTTTCTTTTCCTTAGATTATATTGATAAGCTGTTCCAAGAGCAATTGGTAAAATGAGTGACCCTACAGCAAACTGATTGAAGCTGAATCAGAATTGATCAGGGGTGTGGTAAAGACAGCAAGAAACAGACATCAGGTAGAATGTACGGTCTCTGAAATTTTAACACGTCAAAGACTGTCTTTTGTTCAATAAACTTGACAGGGAGGAAATACACACAGAGTTTTTTTGTTCAAGAAGGCTCAAAAATCACAATTTCACAAATATTGCATTAAATTTAGCTCTGAAAACAACTCTCAAACCAAGTCCTTTGGACTGTCTTACAAGTTTGCGTTTGGCCTTGAGAAGATATTTATTTTTCTGCTGCCTTGTTGACTTGCTATCCTATCAAAATTCCACCGATTCAACACAGTTTTTTTTTATCAAATTCCAGCCAATATATAATTTTTTTTTTAGAAACGTCCCTTCCCAGGATGGAGGAAAGGGTGACCCCTCTCACTGAGACGACACTGTAGATACCGTATTCTCGTTGAGCATCATTCCTGCCTACACTTCCACCCAAATTGCCTTGTGTAATTGATATTCCTGTGTGGTATTTCAGCTGGGAGGGGAACTGAATCCCGATGAGTGTTTCTTATAAACAGGCAAAGGGACATGCATTTTTCATGGGCCCATGTTTGCTTTCTACCATAGACATCCAGTAAGCCCGGGTGCTTGTGCGAGCGCATTTGTGGGGAGAAAGAGAGGCGCTCTTGATGTGTTTGTTTGTGACAGAGATAGAGAGCTCTGAATGTGTGTGTGTGTGTGTGTGTGTGTGTGTGTGTGTGTGTGTGTGTGCTGTATGTATTTGTATGTCTGGGTGTACTTATGAGTGCACAAATGTGATTGGATAGTGAGGTGAGAGAACAGTGAGAGAGAAGAGAGCTGAAACAAGGCCAGAAAGCACAAAACTCTCCAATTTACATTCCTCTCACCTCTGTTGCACAAAGAATGAGGGTTAAGTGCTGATGAGATTCAGATCAACTGTAACATGGTTCGATAATCTGCAATCATCTGACACTCTACACTCAAAATTATCTTAAGGTGAGAGCAGCGCTATCTCCGACGTTAGTCACCTATCGCTTAGATGTTGCGGTGCATTCATCCCAAACTGCCACTCTCTTGAAGGAAGACCAATGGCAGGAATACTGATAAGCACCAAACCATTGTCTTTTATTTGAAAAGACCAATAGCTGCTTTTGTCTTAAAGCGATTTTAAGAATCTCTTCCCCAAAGAGAAAAATTATATTAGATTTTCTTTTATCTCCTTCACCGGGAGATATATGGATGGCTGCTCTGTTTTTAGATATACATCTCCAGAGTCCATTTCATTTCCTGTGGGACTCTGATATGCTATCAGTCACTTACTCTGAAGCTAGAAGAGATAACTATTCGATGAGGGAAGGAAAAAGACTGCCGGATTGTGGGTCACTAGGCCCGGGCGGCTGACTCAAACGCACATTACATGATCCAATTAGAAGGGTAATAAGGGTTATAAAGCAAAGAGAGAATGTGCGGATGAAAAAGAGTGGGAGGTAGAGAAAATGTAACCCTTTAGAAATGTGTGTTTTTTAAAGGAAGATCTCAGCGGCTATAAGTAGTCTCCTTTCCCGCCCATGCACACCCACACACATTCAAACTAACAGAAAGCTTGAAAGGCCACGGCGTAGCCTGAAACCACAAACACGGGAGAACAAAAAAAAAGAAGATTTGAAAAGGAGAGTTAAGTGGTAATAAGGAGAATGGTGGCTGTCTGAGTTCTGCCACAGGGACAATAAATTGTACTCGAGTCTACAGTTTACCAATGATGTGTGCTGAAGCTCGTTAAATTCCCTGCTTGTGCTTGAATGGGTCTGGAGGTCTGTTAGAGCTTGATGGTACAGAGAGAGAGAGAGAGAGAGAGAGAGAGAGAGAGAGAGAGAGAGAGAGAGAGAGAGAGAGAGAGAGAGAGAGAGAGAGAGAGATGGACTTTAGAAGACAGTGTGATTTCCCTGTTGTGATCCAGAAGCGTGTGTCTACACTTTTTTTTTTTTTTTTACTAGTTCCCACTGTTTTTTCCAGGAACAGTGGGGTGGCTGTCTTTGTATCTACATAGGATGGATGTTTATTCACAGTCACACTGTGACAACATCATCTGTGGTTAATGAGACCACATATTTCTGGCAAAACAGGAAAAAGAGGATAAACAGGAACCTCTAAGGGAGACATTTGCTCAGCCAAGTCACCACAAGTGTCCAGGAACAGGCTCAAAGAGACACAAAGATAATATTTCTCATACCCCGCTGATGATGTACCTCAATGATCTGATATTAGGGCAACATTTTTTTTTACTTTTAAAAAGGTACTTTATTTATTCTCCCTCCATGAGCCCTAAACTACCAGTGTATGGGGTGGACTGGGATGGCATTTCGGCCCTGGAATCTTTATGACTCGTCGGACCTCAGAGCGGGATGGGGTGGTGGCGTTAGCCCAAAATAGGCAAGTGGCCCACCGGGACAGTGCCAGAATGCCAGTTAGGCCAGTCCACCCTTGCCAGCATATCCCCAGAGGACCTTGTTTAGGTGGAATGAGAGACCTAAAAAGGTCAACACCTTTTAGTGGGCATCCTGTGGTGGTTATTTAACAACAAAAACACCGCCTTATGAAGATCAATACCTTATATGGTCATTTAAGACCCAGGGCTTCGGTGCTCTACCGGGGGGCAGCTATTGAAAAACAATAAACCCTCTCAACCTGATCCTTTACCTGTGGATCACGGCTGTGGGAGAGGGAAAAAGTCAGCAGAGGATTTCAAAGAAACAAGAATTTTGTACCAAAATTAAATATCGACCAACTAGAAAATAGACGTGACCTTAAAAGAGGAAGTGCTTGCATGAAAATACAGCTTAGCTTGGGGTGTTATGAAAAGATAGGTCACTGTTATGGAAAAATTCAATTATTTCAAATATAATGCACCATAGTCATGATGTCATGTCAAACAATATATGTGTGTAAGAAACTATTTTATTTACATCTTGAAATGAAAAATCCATAAAAAAGATTTTTAAAATGATCAAAACCAAGTTTCATTTTATTAATAAAAGGAGTAAGATGGCACACGGCCTGCATTTGTATATCACCTTCTTAGGGTTCTACAACCCCCCAAGATGCTTTACAACACAATCAGTCATTCACCCATTCACACCCATATCCACATGTTGGCGATGGTGAGCCGCATTGTAGCCACAGCTGCCCTGGGGTGTTCGGAAAGAAGCAAGATTGCTGAACACAGGCGCCACCGGTCCCTCTGACCACCACCAGCGGCAAGGCAGGTTTAGTGCCTTGCCCAAGGACACAACAGCAGCATTCTCTGGTCGGAGCCGGGATCGGATCTAAATAAATAGTTGCAGTGTGGCTTGGGCTAGAGATGAGGTGAGAAGCTCGGTCATCCGGGAGGGGCTCGGAGTAGATCCGCTGCTCCTCCACATCGAGAAGAGCCACTTGAGGAGGCTCAGGCATCTGATCAGAATAACAGATGCCTCCCTGGTGAGGTTTTCCAGGCACGTTCAACTGGCAAGAGACCCAAAGGAAGACACAGGACATGCTGGAGGGACTATGTCTCTCGGTTGGCCAGGGAATACCTTAGGATTGGCCTGGAGAGGCTAGCTCCAGCAGCTGCATGGGGAGAGGGAAGTCTGGGCCTCTCTTCTCAGGCTACTGCCACGGCGACCAGACCCCATCAGCAGAGGAGAATGGATGGATGGATGGACTGCAGGGAACAAGGGGAGGCTGAGATTTTGTACTCTTTTTAAGCGAGTAGATTCAAGTTGTTAAAATCAATAAATGTGCTTGAAACCCACGTAGCCCAACACTGCAGGTAAATAAAATATGCTTCCAAATTATTCCAATTTTAATAGTCAGAAAAATATCCCATTTGAGTCTATATTTCCACTTTGAATAAAATATGCACGATTAATGTTTTACTGCCAGTAGATCAACGAAACATCCAAACTCCAAATCTCCAAAGCCAAAAACCACCACGTTTCCATCACGTGCAGGTTAATCAGCTCAGGTGTGTTTGTGGTCAGCTGAAAAATGGCCTCCCACACTGTCACGCAGGCCGATCAGATTTCAGCAGAACTAAATGTTTCGGCACAACACCAAGTCTGTGTTGGGTTGGGAATCTATAGGATTAAAAATGTCTCAGACAGCTCCCAATAGTGAAAGAAGACCTTTAGTCCCTGTGACAAAAATAGCTTATCCACCAAATGTATTAAACTTTTAGTAAAACGTGACCATGAATCTTTAATATCTGCACATCTCTGCTTCAGTAAGCCCATTCCATACCCGACCAGGTAGCTAACGCAGATTCACATGTATCGACAAACAGCACATGTAACACACCTTTTAATGGTCTGTCTTTCTGCTCCAGCTGACATCTATATTACCACCTTGGCTGCCTTGTCACCGAGCCTTGCTGGTCTTTATCGGAGCTACATGATCCGTCTGAAGGCGCTTGCTCAGTGCAGAAGGCTTTGAGCAGGGAGTCTGTGGCCGGTGGCAGCTAATGATGTACTGATCTCTGCAGCCTATAAGGTCAATCCAATATCAGGGCATCACACAGCAGGAGAGCCAGAGAGCAAGGCAGACAAAGGAAAACACTTGAGCTGTGAATCCAAATGTAATTTACTGGAATGTAAAGAAATCAGGACACCTCAGATCATCATGAAGGCTTAGAGGATGTTGGGATGTAATTTCATGACTGTGCTCCTTTGTTTGCAATGTATAGAATTCAATGGAGAACACATCAAACACATCAAGACTTTATTTCTTTTGCAGATTTATCATGTCACAAGTGTGTGTTTTTCCCTGGAAGTTGCAGGGAACCACAGAAATTCCCACATTGGTGCTTGGTTTGGAGAGAAGCACATATTGAAATGAGTGTCCTGTAACCTATGAGGGTGACGAAGTGCAACCTCGTGTGGATGTCCCCTTTGACAGACGATGTGGCCCTGCAGATAAATTCCCACGATAAAGACAGCTGCTGGTGAAAGATGGGCACAGGCAAGCCGACCAATCAGTTCAGCTGACAGATTTCTGGACCTGGAGCTTTGGTCAAGCTTTAATTCACAACAGTTCTCTACTCCAGCATTTTCTTCAACTCAAACTTCCCATTTAAAATATTCAGAACATGTAAAAGTATATTTTTCAATGAGGAATGTGGTTGCTGCTGCTTCTAAAAATCACCCTGGTACAATCGTTTGCCTGCTAAATCTCTGCAACACTACAAGTAAAAGCGTCACAGTGATGTCATTGGGTAAAACAAAAATATTGATTCATATTCTTGTATTTTTGTCAATGTTTTACATAAGAAGATGTAGCATAATATAATAGGATTAGCTTTTCTCAAGCTGTTTTCTATAATTAACATGCCCCAGTTCAATAAATACCTCTACAACTGTACAAGTAAAATTAAAAGCCTTGGGTACCTGGGAGAATTTTGTCCGCTTGCCCACAACACAAGGTCAGACTGAAATATTGGGATGAAAATCCTCAGACCAGCACCCTCATAGGGAACCAGAAGGCAAGGCAAGGCAGCTTTATTTGTACAGCACAATTCGTACTCAGAGGCAATTTTATGTGCTTTTCATTAGTGAGAATAGGACTAACATTAAAATAACATGATAGCACAAATATGTTTAGATCAAATTAAAAACACATTATTTCAGATTTAAGAATCAGAAAAAAAAAATAAGTTGAAGGGTGAGCAGCTACAGTGCAAAAGAAGAGGCATTCAAAGGCTGATGAATACATGCAAGTTTACAATTTAGATTTAAAAGTTACTAGAGTTGGGCACTACTGAGGTCCTGAGGAAGCTGATTCCATCTGTGAGCAGCATAGTAGCTAAAAGCAGCTTCACCCTGTTTGGTTCTGACCCGATGTTCTACCAGCTGACTGCTTCCTATAAGGATCTCAGAGCCCTATACCGGATGTACAGGAAGGAGATCCAACATGTATTCTGGCCTCATACTGCTGAGTGATTTATAAACTAGTAGAAGCACTTTGAAATCAGTTCTGTACTTACTACATGGTAAATGGCTTGTATTTGATATAGCGCCTTCTAGAGTCCTGGAACCCTCCAAGGCACTTTGCAGCACAATCAGTCACTCACCCATTCACACACACATTCACACCCTGGTGGTGTTGAGCTACATTGTAGCCACAGCTGCCCTGGGGCACACTGACAGAGGCGAGGCTGCCGAGCACTGGCACCACCGGTTCCTCCTACCACCACCAGCAGCAAAGGTGGGTTAAGTGTCTTGCCCAAGGACACAACAACAGTGACAGACTGAACGGAGCTCAAACCTGTAACCTTCTGATTATGAGGCGAGCACTTAACTCCTGTGGCACCATCGCCCCAACTACTAACGAGTGTAAAGATTGAAGAACAGGAGTGATGTGCTCAGTTCTATAGGTTCTTGTTAAGACTCTAGTAGCAGCATTCTGAAAAAGCTGCAGTTGTTTCACAGCTTTTTAGGGAAGACCAGATAAAAGACCATTGCAATAGTCCAGCCTGCTGGAGATGAACACATGAATGTGTTTCTCTAGATCTTGTCTGGACCTGAGACCCCTGGGTCGAGCTATTTGATGAAGATGTCAAAATGCTGATCTAGTTATAACCTTAAAGTTACCAGTGGAGCTCAGGTCTGAAGGTACTCGTTCTAAAATGAATGTGTCAGAATGGGTAAAATGGAAATGAAATGCAATATCGTTCAACTTGCCAACTTTTGAGAATCTCAAATATCAGAAGCCTTAGAAATGAATTGGCCTTTTTAACATTAATCTGTTGTGTCAAAACTCAACAACGAGTCATGGCTGTTCACGGTTAGTTTGATGTCCTTCAAATAAGTCAGACAACAAACACACACTTTGGTTTTATTGTCTATTTGGTTTCAGGAGTTTCTATGTCAAAGCTACCCAAATGAGCAACGCCCCATTGTTTTGGAGGTTGAAATACATGAAATCTGTGAATAAGCTGTACAACAATTAATTCAAGCCAAATGACTTTTGTTTTTAAGTTTTATGTAGGAAATTTTGTTTTGGGAGCACAGGCCTTGCTCACTTTGGACAATCAGTACAGTAAATATTAAAGATGTTCTCAAGGGTTTGTCTCAAAGATATTTTCCTAAATTTGCAGTAAACTCTTCAGCATTCTGTCACAACTAGTTACTTGTGTAGCTACACTGAGAAACCTACTAAATACTAACCTATAATCCAGACCTTCATTCTGGACAAGCTCCAAAGGAACCTCAGTAGCCCTGGCTAGTATTGTGGCTGGTCATTTCCATCGTGTTTATTAAGAAAATCTATGTATTTATTTTATGTTGTAAGTTTTCTTCCATGATGTAATGGTGAACGGCTCCATTTACCGACAACCGTAGTGGTCCAATCACAGCACTCTATTAGTCTGGAGGGCCAATGACAGCACTCTATTGGTGGGCGGGATGCAACTGTAAAAACAAAGATGGCAACGGCTCATTTGAAACAGCTTTGGCATCAGCTTTGGCATCAACTTTGGACTATTTGGACTTGAGCTTTTCTTTGAGTCAAGAGAAGATAGATGTACTTCAGTTTATTTAGAAAAGAGAGGTATTTGCATTTTCTCTAATGAAGTATGGTGAACTGCCTCGTTGACTGACATCCGTAGCGGCGAGTATGTCATGTTGTTCGTTATCCAATCGCATGTGGAGACAGTAGATCCCGTCCCACGACTGAGTGCTGTCAATAGACCGTGTCCAGACTTTATATTCACATTTGGCTTGCCAGGCTAACAAAATGCAATTTTACAATTTAGTTTCAGAGTTTTATTTACAACATTCCCCAATATATTAAGCTTGTTGTTAATCTGATTCTCTTTGTTTGGTATCATGACCAACTTTCCTCAATAGGCACAAAGAAAAGCCAGAGTAAGATGACCCAATGCTGGTCCTAAAGGTTATTATTAAATATAGGTGTTAGCCATTTTTTGGAACACACATTGAGGAAGAAATCCAATGAGAAAAAGTTTGAGAAATCTCTCTGACCTGTGTGTACTTTGTAAGTTTGTTCGCTCTAACGTCTGTGATTCCTCTGCGGCTGTGAGAGGTCTCTCTCTTCGGACCGGAGGTGTTGCTGGATTAATCAGCCCATCATCCTGCTCGGCCTTGCACCTCCTAACCTGCCACATGACACCTGCCGACCTGTCACTGGCCCCACACCCTCTCAACCACACCTCCGGATGCCCATTCTCATTCATGGTGCGCGCTGGAGGAGGAGAACGCTCACAGCAGACGGCTGTGATTCAGTGTTCGGGGACCTGAACCAGGTAAATGACACAGTCTTAGCTGATATTCTGAACAACATTTAAGAAGATGCTGTAACATGATGCAAAGATGCTGCATATTGATCCCATCAGGCATAAATGTGACAGGATGGACAGATGGGATCAGCTATGGTGAGATATTCATTATCAGAGCTTAGGCAGAAACTCAATAGAGCTATAATGACCGACCGTGAGAAACACACATCTGAGCTGAGCCTTTCATGTCTCTGACCTTCAGAGGAACAGAGGACAGGCTGACTTCATGTATGACTGTAACTGCTCCATCATATCTGTAACTGGGCTGGTTATTAACATCAAGGAGCTTAGAGCAGCTAATTCATTTTCATGCACACAGAAAATACTCCCTTCTACACGATAGTTCATCTGCCTAAATGCTGAGGACACGAGGTAAAAAGGTTCTTTTTGTAAATCTTTTCACATTTATTCAGGAACACCAAGTCCATGGGCATTTTTATTAGTCTGTTTGAACACTCGCTTAAAGCCTCTTGCTTTCAAAACACACCAATTAGTCATTAGTTTTTGCAGATAAAAAGAAAATTATAACAGTTTTCCAACATTTATTGAAATGGAATAAACTTTGTTTTTTGCAGAAATAATTTCACCATTCAATATGTTAGCTTTCAGCAATTCATAAACAAAGGTGGTATTAGTGATATCTAAAATGAAATATATTATATATATATATATTTATTTTATAAATTATAATATATTTTTGTTTAAAATGTTGATGAATGAAAAAGAAAATACATTTGTGATTTCCATCCATTCCATTTTCATCCACTTATCCGGAGTCGGGTCGCAGGGGCAGTAGCCTAAGTCGAGAGGCCCAGACTTCCCTCTCCCCAGCCACTTGGGCCAGCTCCTCCGGGGGAATCCCAAGGCGTTCCCTGGCCAGGTGAGAGACATAGTCCCTCCAACGTGTCCTGGGTCTACCTTTAGGCCTCCTCCCGGTTGGACGTGCCTGGAAAACCTCACCAGGGAGGCGTCCAGGAGGCATCCTGACCACATGAGCCACCTCAACTGGCTCCTCTCGATGTGGAAGATCAGCGGGCCTACTCCGATTCCCTCTCGGATGACCGAGCGTCTCACCCTATCTTTTAGGGAAAGCCCAGCCACTCTTTGGAGAAAACTCAATTTGGCCGCTTGTATCTGCGATCTCGTTGTTTCGGTCACTACCCACAGCTCATGACCATAGGTGAGGGTAGGAACGTAGATCGACCGGTAAATCAAGAGCTTCGCCTTCTGACTCAGCTCTCTATTCACCACGACAGACCGGTACAACGCCCGCATCACTGCAGATGCAGCACCAATCCGCCTATCGATCTCACACTCCAGTTGTCCCTCACTCGTGAACAAGACCCTGAGATACTTAAACTCCTCCACTTGGGGCAGGACCTCATCCCTGACCCGGAGAAGGCATTCTACCCTTTTCCGAATCAAGACCATGGTCTCAGATTTAGAGGAGCTGATTCTCATCCCAGCTGCTTCACACTCGGCTGCGAACCACTCCAGCGAAAGCTGAAGATCACGTTCTGATGAAGCCAACAGGACCACATCATCTGCAAAAAGCAGAAACCTGATCCTCAGGCCACCAAAACGGATGCCCTCCACACCTCGGCTGCGCCTAGAAATCCTGTCCATAAAGGTTATGAACAGAATCGGTGACAAAGGGCAGCCTTGGCGGAGTCCAACTCTCACTGGGAACGAGCCCGACTTACTGCCGGCAATGCAGACCACGCTCTGACACCGGTCATACAGGGACCTAACAGCCCATATCAGAGGGCCTGGTACCCCATACTCCCAGAGTACCCCCCACAGGGCCCCCCGAGGGACACGGTCAAACGCCTTCTCCAAATCCACAAAACACATGTAGACTGGTTGGGCAAATTCCCACGCACCCTCCAGGATCCCCCTAAGGGTATAGAGCTGGTCCAGTGTTCCACGGCCAGGAAGAAAACCACATTGCTCCTCCTGAATCTGAGGTTCAACAATCCGATGGACCCTCCTCTCCAGAACCCCTGAATAGACCTTACCAGGAAGGCTCAGGAGTATGATCCCCCTGTAGTTGGAACACACTTAGCTGTCCCCCTTTTTTAAATAAGGGGATCACCACCCCGGTCTGCCAGTCCAGTGGGACTGCCCCCATGTCCACGCAATAGTGCAGAGCTGCGTTAGCTAACACAGCCCCACAACATCCAGAGCCTTAAGGAACTCCGGGCGGATCTCATCCACCCCCGGATCCTTGCCACAGAGGAGCTTTTTAACCACCTCAGTGGCCTCAGCACCAGAGATTTGACAGGCCAACTCAAAGTCCCCAGACTCTGCTTCCTCACTGGAAGATGTGTTGGTGGGATTGAGGAGGTCTTCAAAGTATTCTGCCCACCGATCCACAACGTCCTGAGTGGAGGTCAGCAGCACACCTTCCCCACTATAGATAGTGTTGGTAGCACACTGCTTTCCCCACCGAGGTGCCAGATGGTGGACCAGAATCTCCTCGAAGCCGTACGGAAGTCTTGCTCCATGGTCTCACCGAACTCCTCCCATGCCCGGGTTTCGGCCTCGACGACCACCCGAGCTGCCTTCCATGCCCCACCTCCAGGCCCTGCTCCAGAGGGGGGCCCCGGTGACCCACGTCCGGGCGAGGGAACACAGTTTCCATTTATATAATTCACCATAAGAGGTCTTCGGGCTGCTCTTTGTCTGATCCCTCACCTTTTTGATTTCATTAGAAAATTTATATTCCGTTTTTTATGGCCATGCAGTTATAATTAGCACTTAATTGCTTTATAATTAATATATATTTTTTGTTCGAGCTTTTTTTACTTCTGAATTTCTCCTTTGTGCTGTCCCTGCTCTCAAGTTCTCATCACCACCAGAATCCCTTTGAGACAATACATCTCAGAAATAAAACCACTTTTTGTCTTGTAATCATCAGACTTTTGTCTTTCCCTTTTGTGTTTCACCTTTTCATCATGTTTTTTTTAACTCTTACTAGCTTACAGATGCACATAAAATACATTTGCTACTGCAGCGTTTCATTTTGTTAAAACAAGAAATAATAAAATTTTGTTGACCTTCCTGCCTCCATGTCTTTGGTTCTCTCTTGACCATAAAACCCAACATATGGAGATTATATAAGGCTGTATTGTGGTTGGCAGGAATGACCTGATGTACCAGCAGCATTTAATGCAGTCAAGCTGCTAAAGTAAACATATGTTTTCTGCTGTTTCTGCAGTTGTTTTATTTTATTTCCCCCAATATTTACTGAAATCTAGGAAGGAAGTTGACCATGGATTTTCTTTCCAGCAGCTACTAAAACAGAAAATTGTACTCTAGGTATTCCTGCTGGTTGTTACTCTTGTACTACTGACTTACATTTACACAGTGATTAAATCATTTTATTGTACTATTGTTTAAATGTTGACACAGTGCCAGCAAAAACCCATTCATGCTATTTTATTAAAGGTGTGGGTGACTGAATTATGTCTAATTATAATCGGTCACTGAGTTTTTCATGCAGGCTGAACATGAAACTAGTCTGCTACACCTATCTCCTGCATTAGCTTATGATAGAAAATAGACGGTGAGGATCTAGTATTTGAAAATCCTCACAGTCACACTGTGATTTAGCATTCATGGACTCACCGGTCTTGACTCACGACGGGGGAAGCTGTTGTTGTTTTAACATCAATCTCGCCCCGGCTAGTTTCACTGTTAGCATTAGCAACTTCCTCATACAGCAGAAGCTCCTCCAGGCTTGTGATAATTGTGGAGATAAAACATCAACGTTGCAAGTCAGCAGTAGAGACACATTGCTGGTATGATGTCCAAATATCCGGAAATAAGGCTCCAAACCTGCTGCCTGAGGCTCAGCTGTGATGTGGGCAACCTTTAGGTCTGAGAAATTATGCACAGCAGAACATGTCTGTCTTCTTTCGGACCATGATGAGTTTTTGACACTGAATGAAGAATTTTATGCAGATATGCTGACATTTTTATGTTTCATTAAAGGGGAAGTTAAACTTTATTACTGGATTTGTGTATAAAGGAGAAAATTCTGCTCAGACAGACAAATAAGGACTAATTTGCTTGTAGCTACAAATACAGACACAATGAATGCACAGTTTAATTTAGGTCTTTTTTTAGTTGTTACTTCACCTTTAGGATTCACATTCCAACATTATTTATTGAAAGACCAGTTAACTTGTTTTCTTTTTTCCAACACATCTGCAGTGGTCTCTAGTATGCCTTATCTGTCTAGAAGGCCTTGTGAGTGGATCTCTGTGGGGAACAAAAGCTCTGGTGCTTCTGTTTCGGAAACCAGAAGTTGGTTGGAAGAGAGGGGTGCAGAAAAGGGCAGGATTTGAAGGTTTACCCTGTATTTTTTCATGATCAGCTAGTTTCTCTGTGAACTCACTCATGTTCAATACCTACTCTGCACGCTGCAAAACAGCAGAAGAAAGACATTTTTTTCATGTACCCGCCAATAATTACTCTCTGAAATGTTACTTTTAAATAAAATTATGGTTATGTAATGATTGCATAATAAAATTGTGTTGATTTGCAAACAGTCAAAATAAAAAAGAAAAATGCATAGCTACTTTTATTTTGCATCTATGTTAAAAATATGCCGTTGACACATACGAACTGGCCGGTGAACAAAGACAACGTAGCTAGATCAGGAAGTTATTCTAACAGCACATCAGAGGATGCTGAGGTGATGTCTGTAACTTTCAATTGAAGCTGATGTTTGATCAAAAAGAAAACACAAACTTCTTCAGGCGTTCGCGTTTGGAATTGCTGCACACCAAACAGGCCGCCCTTTGGAATGCAGCCCTCACCAAAGCAGTCCCTTTGAGGGCTGCAGCACAGCCAGTCTGGCCTTTTGAAGTGCATCGCTCGGCAATTCAGCCACACCAAATTGCAGGGCTGCAGCCTTGATTTGGATTCACGGGGCGTCAGCAGATGAGAGGAAACACACTCCACATTAATTAACACCTGGCCTCATTATCTGTCCCATGTGGCACAACTCCACTGGGGTACATTTAGCACGATGGTGGGGGTGAGCCTTCATGTGTTTGTACACTTGATTAGGCATATTAAACATCTATTTTCATGCATGAAGACCTAAACTAAACCGTGTGTGTGCATTTGTTGTGTTGGTATTTGTAGTTACGAGCACATTAGTGCTTGTTTGTCTGCAGAGTTTTCTCTCTTTTACATGGATTCAGTAATATAGTTTACCTTTAGTTTAATAAAACATGAAAATGCCAGCGTCTGGTTGCATAAAACTCTTCATTCAGTGTCAAAAACTCATCATTCTCTGAAAGAAGACAGACATATGATCTGTGTGTCTGATTGAAAGCTTCACTGTCAGCGATCACTGTCACAATACTCTGATCTGATGAGCGTGCACGCTGTTTTTATGTTAGTGTAGCATTACTAACAGCAGACACCAGCCGTTTTTAGTTCCCAGACACATGAGATCATAAGTGACTTTTGTTTGTTTTTGAGGACAAAAATGGAAATTAAACGTCTGTTTCAAAGCACTAAATGGATCAAATGTCAAATATTAACTGTTAAGATGCTCTGGGTAGATTATTTACAACAAAAGGAATGTTTGTGTGTAGGTTAAAAAACTGGTACTTGCAGACTTTATATTTAGACTTTTCTCCAAAGTTCTTTATTGTTATTTATTGGAAGCAGTTACCCTAAAAATATCAGTGTGTCATCCACTGTACAGCTCAGATTTACTTTTGTTTTTATTAAAACCACATTTTCTTGACACAAGACCAAACACCACTCATAATTTAATGTGAGTAGCAAGAACAAACTTGCAAGTATGAGTTAAATACTTTAACTTCAACTCAAAATTTCAAAGCTATTAAAACAGAGGGGCTCCAAAGGGCAAAAGCAAGTCAAACACATTGTTTTACATGTTCTTAAAGTGACAGTGTGTATTTTCCCTGGCAATAGGGGGCAGTAGATACCTAAAGCTGGGCGGACAATGTGCGACTTTTCACTCGTAGCACTCAGCTTCAGCTCAAACTGTACGACTTCCACGCAGGGCAGATCCCACGAGCCATGTGCTCATACTGTACGACCCATCCCCACCAGCGTATGAATAGGTGAAGGACATATTGTGTTGTGAAGCGCCTTGGGGTGCTGTAGAACTCTAAGAAGGTGCTATATAAATACAGACCATTTATTATTTAACATCTTAGGTACTAATACGGGTTAGACTCACACAACCCGACACACATACAACAAATTTTCTCTGAAAAAAGGAAAAAGAAAATAATTAAAAGTTATTGTTTTAGACATATTCTAACATGACTTACTGATGTTCTAAATACATTTTGTAATCCTAGAAAGCAGCCAAGGGGTGTTTCCTTCTACGGGAACTCCAACACAAAAATACTGCTTGCTTGCAAAGATTTAGGTATCTACTGTTAGGAAAAATACACACTGTCACTTTAAAAACTCAAAAAACATAATTTTATTTCTGTAATATGTGCCAACAGCCATTGTATCTGCATCTTCTAGGATAAACAGCATTGTATGAGCAACTTTGGCTGAATAATCCACATATAAAATGTTTTTTTTAACGCCAAATATACTTTTCTGCCTGTAAACGTCACAAAAATGTCATTAACCGGTAAAACTAAGCTCTTTGCACCAAGTTTAGGTTTTGATTCATCAACTCAGTTCCACTCCTTGGTGGCTCTGTAGTTTAAAGCAAAATTAAAATCAGAGTGTAATTCATCTGCTATCCCAAAATGCTTTCAGTCTCACAAAGCACCAGTGAGTGACCTTTAAATCAATGTATTATTGATTTTCACTTGCAATTTTCATTTAAACACCCTCAAATCAAACAGAAATCCCCTTTTTCTGATTGTCATTAAAGAAGAAAATCAGAAAACACCATCTTCGTCTCTCAGCCAGTTAGAATGAGATGCAAGGGTCATATCAAATAAATTGGTAGAAACTGGGATGAAATTGAAAGAATGAAAGAAAGAAGGAGGGAGCGCGAGAGCGAAATGGCCACGTTGTTCATCAGTGCGCCAGCTCATAGTGTGTCAACTCGTCCTCCATCTTTTCAATCTGCATAGTTATTAGAGGCTTTTATTAATTTGAAATGCCAAAGTGAGGAACAAAGCGTTACTGAAATGTCACCCATTCACCGAGCACGATCAAATCACACCAGCACCTCTTTTGGAAACGAAGGTTTTTCCTTTCCATGCTTCTGTTCCTACCTCTCAGACTTCCCTTCGCTCTGCAACCTAGTCTCTTTCACTCTTTCTCAGAGATCGATAGGGCCTGACAGCATGATGGCTGGGTTTCCTAAGGGTAGCTGCGTCGCAATAGTTGCCTGTCATCTTGCTACTATTTCTCTCTCTCAAGTCTCGCCCTTCAGTGCAGAGCTTTAGTCGTAAAGAAAATATTACAAAACATTTTTAAAAACAATTTTTTAAAGTTTGGTGGGCTTCACGTTTAAACCCAAAGGAACAGTGCAAATTAGACATGTTTTCTACAATATCTAAGTTGTATTCTTTAAAGAGGTCCTTCACTGAGAAACCACTTTTTACTCATTATTTATGCAAATGATCGATCTCTCTGGGTTTAAAATGAACATGAAAATAGTCTCCTACACCTATCTCCTGCATTGGATTCTGATAGAAAATAGAAGGTGAAACTCTAGGATTTGAAAAGTCTGACAGATCTACGTCACACTGTCACTTAAGCCTACTTATACGTCTACGTTGGTGCAACGTCATTATGCGTTGGCGCAAGGGCTCTCCAACAGGCTTGCAGAGGATGATGGAGACATGTCCAAATTTTGAAAAAATCCGTCGACGGACTTCCGGGTTATGACGTGAAAGGGAGAGGACGCAGGAGTGTGTGCTCGCCTTGTAATTCTGACAATTATTACTTATTAACTCTCGACTAGCAACTATTTGGACTCGGCAACGCTATTAGCATCTCTTAATCCATCATGCCACCGCCTAAAAGCGCTGCATCAGGTCAGCAAGCAGCCAAAACAAGATCGAACATCGGTGCTAATGTGGCTAGCGCTAATGCTAGCAAAACCATCCCCTCAGACCTGCTCAGAAGACGTGGACCAAGAAACAACTACGAACAGTGAAATTCTCAATGCCATCCGTCAATTGTGAACGGATATGGAGAGACATGCGGTGGACACACTGGAAGCTATTAGAAGTGTGACAGGGGACGTGCAAGCACATGCACGAAGACTGGATGAGGCAGAAGAGCGAATATCCCAGGCTGAAGATAACATAACAGCTCTTCAAGGAAAAGTTCAACAACTCGAGGACAAGGTGAAGGACTTATCCAGTAAGATTACAAGCTATGAGGATAGAAGCAGGCGCTCCAATCTCAGGTTGGTGGGATTACCCGAAAAATTAGAGGACAAAGATATGTGTGGGTTTCTGGAGAAATGGCTCGTCGATACGTTTGATAATAGCTATGCAGCAACCCCCATCATTGAGAGAGCGCACAGGATCGGGCAATATGACCCCAGAGCGAAAATACCAAGGGTGGTCATCATGAAGTTTCTGAACTACCGGGATCGAGAAACCACCATGGACGCGGCCAGGAGGAAGAAGGAGATTCGCTGTGGGGGCCATCGACTCAGCCTGTTTCCTGACCTGTCGCCAGAGACGCGGAGCCGGCAGCGACGATTTGACCCTGTGAAAGCCCAGCTGCGCGCACTGAATGTCCGCTACGGGATGCTAAATCCAGCCCAGCTGATCATCACTCATAACGACAGGCGCATCATCTTCAAATCGGAAGAAGAGGCTGAGGACTACATAAAAAAGAAAATAAAACGACAACCAGCGACAGACAACGGGGCTGACTGAGTTCGGGGACGGCCTGGTCTTATCCCTGTCTCTCCCCCTTTGATGGGGGTGGATCACACAGTGAGGCAAGAACCAAACTATATATTATAAGTTATGGTGGCTCTAAAAGCAAGTAAGGATTTATTTTATTTTATTATTATTATTATTATTATTATTTATTTATGATATTTATTTATTTATATATTTTTTATTTTATTACTATTATTATTATAAGAGTTCTACGTCACGTATCCTATTTTGTTATCTCTTACTTATATACTGTTGAATTACATACCGAATGGTTAAGTCTTTTACTGATATCATAATTATTGTTGCACTGATCAGGGATCTCCTGTGTGGGGCGATATGGACCTCTGTTTTTTTTTTTTTCTCCTCCTGGCTGATGCTGACTATTGGGGGAGTCAACTTTAGAGACGAGCACACCGGAGCTGATATGAAAGAGCAGTTATACGTTACCCCCACTGGGGATGAAACGTCTTATGTAACCCAAGGTCTTAGGTTAAGAGGGTCTGGAACCACGTTTTGTTTGGGGAAACGTGGTGGTGGTGGTGGGGTGGGGGGTGGGGGGTGTTGCTTTAGAAACTTCACTCAATATGATTTAAATCAAGAGTCTTTACTAAATATGAAAACGAAAGTCAAAAAGGTGCAGCCACGATCCTTTGGCACTATCATACTAAAACATATTAATCATGATGGGTAGATCTGCTATAAAAGTACTTACGTGGAATGTGCGCGGTTTAAATAACATGGTTAAACTTAAGCAAGTATTAGGCAGAATAAAACAGTTAGGGGCCACAGTATGTTTTTTACAAGAAACACACCTGTTATAGAAAGATATCAACCGAGTAAGAACCAGATGGCCTGGACAAGTATTCTCTTCTGGATTCTCCTCCCACTCTAGGGGGGTCATAATTCTGGTCCATAAGTCGATTCCGTTTCAGTTAAGAGATAAGTATTTAGATCCCTCTGGGAGATTTATTATACTGAATGGCACTATAGTTTCAACTCTAGTAAATCTTGTTTGCTTATATGCCCCTAATGGAGATGATCCTACTTTTTACCATCATTTCTTTTTAACTATTTCCTCCTATACTGGCCATTACATAATAGGAGGTGATTTCAACTGTGTGATTAACCCGGTGGTTGATAGATCAAACACCCATGTTACTCTGTCACGGCTGCCAGCCTGAAGAGGGGAAAAAGCAGCCAGGATCACCCAGCTCTGGTGATTGACTGGACACCGCCCCTCCTCCTCCTCTCTTCCAGGCTGCTGAGGAGCACAGCTGAACTGAATCCTCCTGATGAGCCACACCTGGGATAAAAAGGCTGTGCCTTCAGCAGTCTGGGAGGCAGCAGTGCAGGGGTTCTGCTGTCCTCCAGGTCTCGTTTGGTTTAACACCGTCGTTATGATGAGTTTTAACTTATAGTTTTAACTCTGAGTGATCCACATGGATCTTTTGTGCATGTCACCTAGTGTTGACTGTGTTTTAAGGTTAACTCGGATTTAGTTTTTAGACTTTTATCAACGTCATTGTGTTTTAAAACACCTTCAGTTTAGGTAAAACTTTTAATAAAGTTTTAACCAGGTGTTTTATATAGTTGATAATTTGTCTTTTAACTGTTAACCTTATTGTGAATTTTTCGTTTTGCATTATTTTAATAATGCTCGCCATCTGTTTGCTCTTGTTTTTAGAACCTTTTATCACAATAAACCCATTTTAAATGCCACTGTCGTATTTCTTATGTTACCCCCTCCTTCACATTTTAACATCTCCTGTCGGGGACGTAACATACTCCCTCTCACCAACAAACTAGAATAATGATTGGGAAATTTATGAAGGACCTCAACTTGATCGAGGTGTGGAGACTATTACACCCTAATAAAACTGAGTTCTCATGTTTCTCTAGCACCCATAAAACATATTCACGTATTGATTTTTTCCTGATCTCAACAAATCTAATGTCTCTGATACAAAAATGCTGGTATGAAGCTATTTTACTTTCCGATCATGCCCCAGTCATTTTATCTCTTCTACTGCCGAACCTTTTACTCCAGCCACTCCCATTTCGTTTCCAAGCAAAATGGTTGAGATATACAGAGTTCGTAAAATTCATGGATGGGAAGATAAATTATTATTTCACTTTTAATACGAACCAAACAAATGCATCAATAAAATGGGAAGCCTTTAAGGCCTATATAAGGGGAGAAATGATAAGCTATACTAGGAGCAAATCCAAAATCCATTTGAACAAACTAAAGGAACTTGAAAAACAAATTAAAGACTTACAAGACCATTTATATCACCACAATGATGTTAGAAAATACAAAAAACTCCTTCTGTTAAAGTCAGAATATAATGAACTCAGCACAAATAAGATTGCTACAAATCTAATGTGGTTGAAGCAGTCCTATTATGATCAAGGGGAGAAGGCAGGGAAGCTCTTGGCTTGGAGGCTAAAAAAATTACAATCAGAAAGAACCATAAACTCAATTATATTGGACGATGGAATAGAGATCATAGATCCGGAAAATATAAATAACACTTTTGCCAACTATTATGAAAATTTATATAAATCAGAATACCCTGAAAATGAAAATGTACAAAACCAGTTTTCAGAACGATTGAAATTTTCGACCCTTCCCGAAGAAGCCAAACAGGCCCTTAATGCTAAGTTGAGCATAGAGGAACTCAGAGAAGCACTGGGTCTTATGAACAGCGGCAAAGCCCCAGGTCCGGACGGACTCCCAATTGAAATATATAAAAATTTTTCTGACAAATTATTGCCACACCTGCTTGAAATGTTTAATGAGTCCTATGAAAGAGGCATTTTGCCACCATCTCTGAGGGAGGCATCTATTTCAGTCATTTTAAAACCTGGTAAGGCCCCAACAGATATGAGTTCATACCGCCCCATATCACTAATGTCCTGTGATACTAAAATATTGTGTAAGGCCTTAGCTCGTAGGATTAATTCATACATTCCAAAATTAATTTCTGATGATCAAAATGGATTTGTTATGGGCCGCCAGGCATTTTATAATACTCGTCGGCTTCTGAATATACTGTGGGATAAGCAATTTGCTGCTGACCATGCCTTTTTATCGTTAGATGCTGAAAAGGCGTTTGATAGAATAGAATGGAGATACCTTTTTGAAACCCTTAAGAGATTCGATTTGGGAGGAGAATTTCTGAAATGGGTCCAATTGTTATATACGGAACCGATAGCCAAAATCGTTACAAACAATCAGATATCAAGGCCTATACAACTTGGTAGGTCTACTAGACAGGGCTGCCCACTCAGTCCATTATTGTTTCTTTTGGCCATCGAACCACTTGCTATGGCGATACGCAATTCCTCTGAATTAACTGGAATAAGAATAGGTCAGGTCGAACATCGGGTATCATTATTTGCAGATGACATCATTCTGTTTTTAACTAACCTAGAGAAGTCGGTTCCGGCAGTGGGGGATATTCTTCAGAATTTTGGGTACTTCTCTGGGTACAAGATTAATCAGAAGAAAAGCTCCCTGTTATTTCTAAATAAAAACAATCCTCATATCCAGACACAATTCACCAGTACCTGTGAAGGCTTTACCTACTTGGGAATACAGATTGTCCCTGACATAAAGAAAATTGTTCCCATTAATTATGACCCCTTGATACAAAAAGTTTCAGAGCTATTGGTAAGGTGGAATGGGTTGCCGATTTCTATGATAGGTCGCATTAATACGTTGAAAATGTCAATTCTACCAAGATTTCTTTACTTATTTCAGTCCATCCCCCTATATACCCCAGACTCTATGTTTTCATCACTGAATAAACTTTTCTCCAGATTTATTTGGAACAACAAACGACCCAGGTTACGCCTCTCCCTGCTATACTTACCTTATGAGCGTGGGGGGCTTGGAGTGCCCAATATGAAGATGTATTATTAGGCAGCCCAGTTAAGTGCGGCTACTTGCTATTTTCCAAATAGGGATACTCCTTCCTGGGTTAAAATTGAGAATAACAATATAGGACTGCCATTACAGTCTTATGTTTATTCAGATACAGCTAAAAGAATACTGAAAAATACAAAAAAACCCTATGGTTAGAAATACGATTTCAATCTGGCACCAAGCACATATAGCTTTAAATGAAGAGTCACAACTGTCAGCTTTGTCGCCGATTTGGGGTAATGTTAGGTTTAAACCTGCACGTGCTGATAGAGGCTTTAAAATCTGGGAAAACAAGGGAATAGGCCAAATAAAAGATCTGTACGAGGATGGAATTCTAATGTCCTTTGAACAATTAGTAAATAAATACGATTTGCCTAGGAAACATTTTTTTTTAATTTTTTCAAATTAGAAGTTTTGTTACTAATACACTGGGATCGACTGTACAACCCACATTGTCTACTATAGAGAATACAGCAGTTAACTATGACCAAAGTAGGGGCCTCCTCTCCAAATTTTACAGTACTTTAATCTCTGGCATGAACGAAAATAGCAACTCATATTTACAGGCCTGGATATTTGATCTGGAAACAGACATTTCAGCAGAAGAGTGGAATGACTGTTGTGAACGTGCGCAAAAACAAACAATTAACACAAGATTTAGATTATTACAATACAAGTGGCTGTTTAGAACCTATATCACACCAGTGAAGCTTCATTATTTTAACCCTAATATCCCTGATGATTGTAATAAATGTGGAAAAGAAAAAGGGACGCTTTACCATTGTATGTGGCAATGTGAAGAACTTCAAATCTTTTGGAAGCAAATATGTACAATTATTTCAGATTTAATTAAATGTAAGATGCCTCTTGACTGTAAACTTTGTATACTGCACATCTATCCAGACAGCTTTGTATGTAACAAAAAGAATAAGAAATTGATTGAATTCTCCTTGTTACAAGCTAAACACGTTATTGCCTTGAAATGGAAGGCCACAGAAAGGCCAGGAGTGAAACAATGGATCAATTCTATGTCCAGCAATCTGGCGCTTGAGAAACTAACATATATGGCTAAAGGAAAACTCGAGGACTTCAAGGACATCTGGCTGCCCTTTCTGCATCTTCTAGACGCCTTTGACTTTGAAGAAGCGGAGTGAAGTGGGGGGTGGGAGTGAGGGGATTTTTGGGGTGGGGGGTGGGGTGGAGGTGTTGATGTTTTTTGTTCTGTTTTAATCTGAAAATCATAATAAACATATTTTGGAAAAAAAAAATCCGTCGACCGCAAGCTTGTGATTGGTCAGGACGCTGCATCCTGTGAATCTGTCAACAGCACCGCCATTTCCCTGCTAAAAAGTAAACAGATAAATAGTGGCAGAACCAAAACAATTGGAAGAAAACATCGTGGAATAAATCCAAAAATATAAACACTTATTCACCCGTGACTGCAGGAGTACAAAAATGCGGAGCAAACATTTTATTCATGGATGCAATAGATGGGAAACTTGAGTTAAGATAGTTTAGAGGTGGTGACCGCATGACGAGGTAGAGGAGAATGAAGGACAAAATCATCCGTGTTATCAAAGTCTCTAAAATATATAAACACATTAGTAAATACACTGATGTGGACCAGATACATGTGTGTAATGGTGGCATACCACAGAAACGTGCTACATCCTCTGTTGTCCTGGCAGGGAATTGGTTCGCAACACTCCCGAGGTGACGGAGAAACCTCAGAGCAAAACATCTCCATCAGCGCGCTTCACCCTTGTGGAGCTGATGGAGACGTATAAATCAGGTTTAGCATTGATGGACTCACCCATCTTGGCTCAAAACGGGGAAGGCAGTTGTTGGTTTAGTGTGCACAAAACAGCAGAGAACGTCTCGGCTAGTAGAATCAAACCCTTAGCATTAGCAACTCCACCACACAGCAGAACACCTCCAGGCTTGTGTTATTTGTGGAGATCAACATTGCAAAGCAAACAGAGTCAGTGGTAGAGTCACATTGCTGTTATCTAATCAGAGGGGAGAATTCCAAATACCTGATAATAAGTCTCCAAATCTTTCCATCTGAAGCTACTTTCTCCTCTGGCTGAATTATTCATGCTAAAAATGGTGCACCTGAGCTTGCTTTCCTCAGAGTATCATGTACAAGTCATTCATTTACTAAAGACAAATAATAATGTAATGAAATTATGAGTGAAGGACCTCTTTAAATTGTCACAGTTAACAAGCTTTTAGATAAATGAAAATGTCTACAGCAACCACAATTTAGCAAGACTATGATACCAGACACTACCCAATATTTTTATGTGATCTTAGCCATTTCCGTCTCCTTCCTACACTTTAATTTTTATTTATTTAATTTTTAAAGTTTATTTTCATTTATTCAAAAATAAAAATAAAACACAAAACAGGTTTGCAAAATAAAAAATGAAAAAGGAACAGAAAGAAGCAAAACTTATGTTATCTGTTCCCCTTAACCAAAATAAATACAAATGACAACAAATTTATTATAGTTAAAAAAATGTCTGACCTGGTTTACTGTTTTAACTTTGGCAAAAAATGGAGAGAAACAAATATGCACACAAAAATAATTTCTTTTTCTTCTTATATTAATGAAAGGAGAAAACAATCAATGCAAAACTAAACACATAAAAATAACAGCTAAAAAGAAAGAAAGTAGAACCTACAATGTGTGTTTCCCTTTCTTTCTCTCCACTTAATAAATACGTCTATCTCATAACATCATATAAGCTAAGCGTTTAATCTTTGATATGTTTATTAAAGGTATATATTGCTTTAGTATTCTTGATTTCAGTACTTTGTTTATTCCACATTTTGACTCCATATATTGAGACACAACGTTCCTTTAAATTTGTTATTGTGTATATTTTATTGCCTTTGAAATCATAACTACTCTTTCTTTCCCTAAATCTTATAATCAAATTTGTTAGAAGGTGCTTTTTGTCGACTTTATACATACATTTCAAAATACTACTAGGTCGTAAAATGTTAATATTTTTAATTTGATAAATAATTGGTTGGACGGATCTCTGTAATTGCTTCTTGTTATAATTCTTATTGCTTTTTTTTTGTAGGATGCAAACTGAATGTGTATAGGTTTTACATGTTATTCCCCAAATTTCAACACAGTAGTTCAAATACGGTACGATCTTCTATTTGCAGCTAATATTTTTGTGTTATTTTGGCTACAAAAGACATCTATGACTTTGTTTATACAATTCTTTTCAATCATCACCCAATTTATTCAGCTAATTTAAAGCTTGTCAAGTAATATTTTTCTTTGTTTTGACTACCACATTTTGTATTAACCACTGATAATAACCCTCTTTACTAAATTACCAGAAGGCTTCTCATGAAAACCATAGAGATGTCATAAACCCAAAGTGTTTATTTTTTATGACTTTTTCACAAAATTTTCACTGCTTGCTCCATGAACTGAAGAATTTAAAAGGGAATCTTCTTAATAGACTTTTTCATGCAAGTTACAATTTCTGCAATGACAGAAGTACAGTGCCTTAAAAAACATTCATACCCCTTGAATTTGACATATTTTAGGCTCTCACTGAAAATCTAAAAAAAATTTAAATTAAATTAAATTAAATCAGTTAAGTTTGTGTTTGTAGTTTCTGAATGCATAAAAGTTCAGAGTACGAATAATTTTACTGTACCAGAAACTCAGTAGTAGTGCTAGATGAGTAATTTGACAAAAAGAATAACATTTCCCATATTTTAAGCCATAAAAAAACACAACAGGACTCAATGTACATTTATTTTTGGGAATTCCTTAAAATCATCCTGTGTCATTTCACACTCATGAAGGTATTGTCAATGTGACTACTGTTTGAAACGTTTATCTATTTCCTGTTGAGATACTTTTTAAACCCTTGTTTCTCCATCCAAACGGAGACAATCCCCTCCTCAAACCCTAGCAGAAGTCCCATTTACACATTGAAAATAATTCATAAATTTATTGAAAATGATGAAGAGAAAATGAATAAAAACAAGAAAGATGCTTTAAAAGAGGAAGTGGGGAAGGGCTTGGAGAAGAGGAGCCCCTGGGTCACCATAACAAGGACATCACTAGAAAAGCACTTCATTGAAGAATGAGAACGATCAGTCCTCTAAGAGCTACGATGACTGTGGTGACTCACTCCACCTACATGGCATGACAAAATATGTCTTTAGTTGTCCAAATCAGTAACCTAACAATGCAATCCTGCTTTTGCAAACATTAAAATAGACTCCCTTCTTCTTTAAAATCCGAAAAGATTTTGTCCTTCAGCAAATCCAACATGAGCTTATCTTCGTTCAATAAAAGCTTGTCTAACAGATTCTAAATGTTCTAATGATCCAGCTGAAAAGTAACATTTCTAAAGAATTCACTGTTAAGAAGCAACTGAACTTTTACTATAAACTGTGTTTGAATTCTCAAAAACCCTTTACTATGTGTTTGCTCTCCAGCATTTGTAATTTTCCTGACTGCTCCCACCTGGGCCTCGTTATCCCATCAGTCACAGTTTGACTCCAGATTTTCCTTCTGTCTTTCGAGACTTTTGCCTCCTGTTGTTTTAGATAATTTCTCTTGTTTATTTTTTTATATTTTTTTTGCATTCATTCAGTCTTTTTCATTTTATTTATTTTAAAAAGTCTGAAATTACTATCTAAACTGCAAAATGTGATTTTTAAGAAAATTTTAAAAGTATTTGTTAGAGATATTTTATATGACACGATCAGATACGACACAATCTGCTCTATCAAATAGATGAGTAATACTGCAGTAGTACTGTGATCATTTATTTAGTGATCCTAAACATTTTCCATGACATTGTCTAGAAATGCACAACATTCACCAACAATGGTGATGAAGTTTGAAAAGAAAATGGGACCAGATTTGATCAGAGATCTTAAGCATTCATAAAGTTATAAATTTTGTCAAGAATTGGTGAAGATCTTTTTGTAGATGAGATTTAGAATCATTGAATTTTGTTCTAAGTTTTCATTTAAAGAAAACAAATAAATAAAATCGATCAAAGGTTTAATTTTTTTAGCCTTTCATGGTTTGATTTTCTTGCTGTGAAGAAGATATTTTTCACTTTTATTAAACTTTTACAAAATCATTAATTCATGCTTGTTTTCATTACTGCTGGCTGTGAAACTAATCGCTCCAAGCGGAAACAATAAAGACTCTTGAGCTTGGACTAAATTAAATTCTGTGGAGCTGCTTAACCATGAAATATGTGTGAACTTTTTTCTTTACTCCCAGCTGTGTTAAGTGCTAACATACTGTCTCATTATTTTATCCATCCATCCATCCATCCATCCACCCATCCATCCATCCATCCATCCATCCATCCTCTTTCCAATCCAGATGATTTCCTGGTTTGAGAACAAAGACACACTTAAAGAAGCCAACTCTCATCACCACCACTTCACATTCAGGTGTAACCCCCTGAAGATACCATCAGAACTACACCATTTGCTAAAAGCACATATGGGACCCCAAGTTCCCAAAACCAAACACCCTCTGCTCCATGACGAGGCATTTAGACTTTGTCTATGAACATCACCAACAGGATCAGAGCCAAGCACCAGCCCAACCACTAAACAACCAAACTGTCACTCCCAAATTACATTTTGTTAGTGAAAAAAGTAAAAAAGATGGTAAAAGAATGTGTTTAAATGAGATTGTTGGAGAAATACAGTATATAGCATGGTTTGGGTCAGGGGAAAGCCGGCAAAAGGAATGAAACTTTTTTTTTGTGGTGTGAAACTAATATGTGCTCATTGATCCAAAACAACTGTCTCGTTTACTTTTAAAATCAAGCAATGAGTAAATCACCCCCAATAAAGCATCAAAAACTGAATTTAAGATGAACAGCATGCATTTAAAGTAATACAGAGCAGTTTCTTGCTCCTCTGCCCTACTGGTTGATGGTGGAATTACAACTGCCTAAAACAACCCTGCAGCAGCCCGCTGTAGCTAGCGCTACAAACGAGCTAACGCTAACATGAGCCACATCTTACTAGATAAGCCTCAAATTAAAAAGATCCACACTTTTGGACAAAAAACATTATTACTTACAAGTCCAGTAGCAACAAAGCCAGGTCACGATCAGTCTGCGATTTCACAGCCTTTGTCAGCTTCCTCAAACTAGCATAGGCCGCATCAATGGCTACTCCAGTTTTAGCTCTTTGCTTCACCTCCAAAGACATTAATCTTTTACGTTTACTTCCAGGCCCTGCCAAGATGCCAACACAAAAGCAAACTTCTTTTTCTTCTTCTTGTGCTTTTTAGTGATGATCAGCAAACTGAAAACGCAAAATAGCTAACGACTGTAATGCATGTATAAGAGTGCCCCCTAGAGCACCTACCCACTCCACAAAACTATTAAGTGCAGAATCTGGTCAGTAGAGGGCTGCTGAGTGGTGTCTAATAAGTTTCTAGCCCAACTTTCACTGAGATCAATGTTAAAGCTCTAGGTTAAAGTTTAAAAACTATTTATTGTTACCTTAAATCTTAGGTACTCATTTTAAACCACATGGAGCATAACCTTAAACCTCCACGTTTAATTCCTCTTTACATCCCACTAAAGATGAACCTGCCGCAGATCCCAGGAACTAACGCCGACATATCTCTGTCTGTCAAACGCACACCTCATATGGAGCATCCAACCTCGGCATGTTCAAACAAGACATGGATATTATGCATCATCAGCTGACAGAAAACAAGGGACAGGGAAATTAAAAAGCCAGAAGACAAAGAAGGTGGCAGGCGAGTGAAAGAATAAATGATGGCTCTCCCCCCGTCTCCTGGAGTCAGGGGACATGTTGCATGTCATCTCGGTGTCTCGGTACGCAGTGGTGCAGCGATGATGTGCCGGGAAGGGCCAGTTCAGAACAGAGTCAAGGGCACGGAGGTGACGGCAAGTTAAATGCTCCAACTGTTCCCTGTCTCCAAACAAATATATGGATGAGTGATTCTCCCACCGAGGAGGAAGGGCACAGAGATCAAAGAGGGGCAATGACAGTTTTAGCTTTGACCTCTGAACTACCTGACATTTCAGGAAGTTGAGACAAACAAAGAGTTCATGAAAACTGTTTTGACACGGAAATTTCAGCTCCGGGAGGTAACAGACACCCTCAAAGGAAAAAAAATGAAACACCTGGGAATTCATTCATTTACTGCTCCTTACAGAATGAGCAATGCTCCATTAGAAAGGGAATAACTAATGAGTGTGAAGAGCAGTACTTTTTGGACATAACCGCAGAATCTGAAAAGGATCAAGACAGTTGGGCGGGATCAATCCTTGCATTTATCGTAATTGGGGTAAATCGCTCAACTTTGTCTTTTAAAATCCATCCTCTGATGCAATAAGGTTGCAATAACAGTCGTATTCTGTACAAAGTATGTGGTGCACTTTTCTTTACACTTGCTAAAGTACATCACACTCAACAGCAAAACAAACAAACATTTTAAGTTGGATGAAGTGCTCTGTGATTACACTTTGTTGCATCTAATAAAAATAGATACAAATACAAATACAAGATACAAATAGTGATTGTGTGTGTGTGTGTGTGTGTGCGTGCGTGCGCGCGAGCGCAGATAATACCAATGTTCAGCAGATAATCTTTAACTTTTGAATCGCTATGCACAGAAGACTAATGTGAGGAAAAATATATAGGCGCAGTATCTTGTGGATTTCTTGTCCATGCAGGTTTGCAGTTGAGGTTAATTTTAATTTATTTATTTATTGACTTATATTTAAGGAGGATAAAAAAAACCCACTTGAGATGAAACATCTCGTTTACAAGTGGGTCCTCCTGGAAACAAAGATGCAAACACAAAGCCAATATAACAGAGCGTTCATTTGAGTCAAACCAAAATGACAAATTAACACTACCACAATAAAAATAAATAATTAAATAAATTAATTAATTTAAAAAAAGATTCAGTTTTTAAAGGCCCCGTGTGTGAAATCCATTGAAATCATGATGAATAAACGCAACTCTTTAGCGCCATGCAGTTCCGAGAAAGTATTGCAGCTACGGTGGCTCACTCATGAGTTTGACTGTATAATGGATTTCAAACTTGTGAAGCCTAACCCACACAAAGCTTCAAACAAGCTACTCAACCTTTTTTTTTTTAAAGCGTTTTATCAGCCTACCAGGCCTGAAGGAAGCAAGCTAGTTCTGTTATTGAAGCAGTCACAACCGTGGAGGGGAGACGTCAGCCGGGAGGTCAGGTGTTGTGAGAGATTGTGTTCCCCTGAAATATTCTGTCCCCCCGTGTCAGGAGATTACACTTCTGGCTATTTTCACAATATTTGTGATAAACTTTTGCAGAAAAATGATGTAATGTAATGTAATAATGTTATGCTTGTGATTTCTTATCTGTATTTCCTCCTAAAAACAATAAAAAAAGAAACAGTAAAAACTTTCTTGTTCACTCTTTTGCAGCAAGTTTATTTATAATTTTTGAAAGTTATGTAAAAATATGTAATCTCACTCAGTTTAACCACCTTTTATTTGAGGTTGTTCAGTCCTTATAATGGACAATAAGCTCTGTGGATTTGGAAATGTTTGCTCTTGACTGCCTAAGGGAAACATAATATTTCAGGGGAACATAATTTCTCACAACACCCATTTCACATGGATCACGGAGCGCACAGCTCGATGTAAACAAACTGGCTGCAGCTACCAGCTTATATGGATATGGAACAATCGCTGGCTGATCGTTAACTACGACTGGTGAAGGTGTGTTGGTGAGCCGGGGACACGCTGGAGATCAAACAAACAATGCTGACTTATCCACCAGCTAATCGTGGCTCATGGCTGGCGTGGTGGAGATCGGTGTCACGCGCTACCGAGCTACTTGTTAGCCACAGCTAGAGCCAGGGAGACGCTGTGTATGCTGTAAACTCCCACGGATTACCAGCAAAAGGAGACCCAAGTCTAAAGGTAACGTTTGAGGGGAAGCCCTCTGTGTTGGAGCGTCTCAGTAATGCGTGGAGAACTACATCGCCGTTAGTAAAGTGTTGTGGAGAAAAAGTAAACAATGCTGATTAGCCACTGGCTAGCGGATGAGCATGTTGGGCAAGACGGCAGGCTGCAGGAAGAGAGGAGACTTGAGTAGAAGTACTTTCGAACGGACACGTTGGGACTGGTCGGGAGTTCTGGTAATAGGAAAAGACGAATGAACAGCTTAAGGTGAGTTTGGGAGTCAGAGACACTAATTGGAGGCTGGCATCCAGCTGATGGCAGGCGGAGGTCTGAACATGTGCGGCTTCCTTGTGTTGGACATGATGACGAACTGACAAATTTTATGTATTTTCATTTAATTGTTTATTATTCAAACTAACAAGTACAGCAACGGCGTAGCTATTCTTTTCTGTTTCTTAGTTGAATTAGCGGACTCCATGCTTCCAGGGTGCACCGCTGCCCTCTGCTGGTTCTTTCAGGTTACAGTCATAGTCCAAACGGTAACGTGGAGCTCTTATGTCCCTAAACAGCTACTGTATTTTAAGATGGTGGATGGCCATGGAGGGTCGACCACAGTTTATGTACATAAAAATGTATAATTTGATGTTGAAAGGAATATTTTGAATTAATGTTGGTGAGAAATATTAGTGAAAAAGGACAAGTTTGTGAACTGGGAACACAGGATTTGATAGTAAACAGGTACAAATATCACACACTGTGCCTTTAAAGTAAAATTAACTTCCTGTTTGAGCTTTTTTACATTTAAAAACTTAGAAACTTTTTTACATGACCAAAATTATATGCATTAAAATAAAGTCCCTATTATTATTAGAGTGGGAGTTTTTTGTGTTATACACCTGTTGCACTTGAACACAACCTCTTGGCATAAGAAGATGTCAGTGTGTTGCCTTGGCAATACATTCTGCGTGGCAGAGACTGCGGAGAAGAGAGTCGGCGAGTGTAATTCTTTGAGTTATGCACTGTTGTTTAGCGGTTTTCCCCCTTTTGCTGTGTCACTGCTGCTGATGTATGTCTGCAAAAATTAATAGCAAAACTGATCTAAGTGGCTTGTTCACTGGGATTGGAACACTGCAACATAATTTCTCCTTTATACCGTTATGACATTTCACTTTACAAGGAACTCTTGTTAAAACGACTTGTGTCATCATTACGGGAACGATTCTCATTAAAACAATATTTACTGTATATCACCTTATAACAAAAAACATTATTTATAACAGAAAACATGATTTTTCTGGTTTTTTTTGTGGTTCTTCATTGTACACAGAGCAAATAGAGCTTTTTAGGTTTTACCTTTTGGATCAAAGGAGCGACTGCGCTTCTTAAGGATGCTTAGGTCCTTCAATATCTGTAGCAAGATGCTGCAGATCTTCTACAAGCCTGTTGTTGAGAGTGTAATCTCTTCAGCCATCGTCTGTTGGGGTAGCAGCATCAGAAGCACGGACCTAAAAAGGCTCAACAGCCTAATAAAAAGGCTGGTTCTGTTCTGGGGACGACTGTGGAACCACTGGAGGAGATAAGGCAAAGAAGATTCTCCAGAGAATCAAGAAAATTATGGACAACCCTGAGCATTCTCTTCACAAGACTGTCCGACAACGGAAGAGTGTCTTCAGTCAGAGGCTTCTCCAGTTTTGCTGCAACACTGACCGCTACTGGAGATCCTTCCTGCCAACAGCCATTGTAATATACAACAACTCTTTGATGACTTGATTATTATTATTATTCTGAGCTACTACAGCAATCAGTTTCCCTCTGGGATTAATAAAGTATTTTTGAATTGAATTGAATTTAATTGAGAAAAGGAGAAGGTGGACCCAGGACTATGAACAAGGACAAAGGTGTAAACACATTGGACCACTAATCGGATGTGCCCATCAATGGAAAAGGTGTGGGCAGTAGGGGGCGATATCATCCTCTGCTGCCTGCAGATACACAGAAGTGTCGCCACTAACATCGGCGGTTGGTCTGACGAAGGCAGCAGTGGATGCTGAAACATTTCAGCAATGTTAAAAACAAGCTCTATTTGTTCTGCGTAATGAAGAACCACAAAAAATGAAATTGGATAGAAAACACAGAACCAGAAACGAGTCCTTTATTTGTTTTTCCTTTCACTAACGGGAATACACTTCTGTAGCTTTGAATCTCAAATTTGTGAAGCTTTGCTGCTTTTCAATCTCACAAGGGAAACACGAAAAAGAGGTTTTTACTTTAAATAAAATGTAAATGGAAAAAGTGATAAACACCCTACAGCCTGATTCCAAGTCAAGTGTGCAACCATTTCTCGTGTCCATGATCTATTTCTGCTTATAAATTTTTTTACGTCCAAAAAGTTCCTTTAAACATGTAAGACACAGAACTGAAAGTTCACAATGACTCCTGTCAATGCCAGCTAAGATAAGTCCTGCTGCTCTGACTGCCAGTAATGTGCAATCTCCAAGTAGCTTAGCGACAGCTCTCCTTTCGTCTTCCATTCTAAGCCACCAACGGGAACAATGGGTGAACTGGCAGCTACAGTTCTTTTCATCCACTATGAAAGAACTGAGCAAAGTTCAGAGGAATTACAGGAATCTGCTCAGTTATACACAGACGGCCTCGAATAGGCACGATAACTGAATCAGGCTCAGAAATGTTTACTCAACTGCCTCGATGACGTGGTAGAATTAGCGTGGCTATCGATGGTCAGCAACACGTGGGAATGTTTAATGATAAAAAGAACAGGGATGTGTCATTGGAAATAGATGGGATTGCAATTCAAAAAGTAAAAGAAACTAAATTTCTTGGAGTTCTTATTGATGAAGACTTGTCATGGAAATCCCATATTAGTTACAAAAAGGTAAACTTGCCCATTCAACATTCTATTTAGACCAATGTGCTGTATATTCAAGCTTAAAGTGATACTGTGCAGCTTTTTCCTATATTTAAATCATTTTCTTGAGTCAGTATGTGTTAAAATTACCCTTGACAACCAGATTATTCTATTCGTGTTCTGGAGGGCCAGTCTCCAGCATGTTTTAGTGGTTTCTCTGCTCCAACACACTAGATTCAGTGGTTGAATCACCTGTGCAGCAGCTCATCAGGTTATGCAGAAGCTGTTAATTACCTGCTGACTGAACTCAGGTGGGATGAAAAAGAGTTAAAACTAAAACGTGCTGAATATCGGCTTTCCAGGCCCAGAATTGAATAAACCTGCTTTACAGGGTAAATTAAATGCCACTCAGACCCCTACATTCCCTTGTGGCCAGAATACCGCACTTGCAACTTTGGTTTGGTCTGTTGGACTTAGACAAAATGTAGCTGACAAACCTGGGACTGCAGTCTGCTACCAGCATGGTTCCTGCATGTTTTAGATCATGAACATAGCTGCTTTGTTTAATTTAATGATGAACTGCTCCTGCAGACACAAATGAAGGCTGGGGAAACATTTCAGCAGATGGTAAAAAGACGCATGCACAGCGAGGAGATACGCTTCCTATTAACCACAGAGAATGAATAACACAAGGAGGTGCTAAAAGCAAGCAAAACTGCTAATTGTGTCTGTAATGAACACGCCTTCTTCCCCGTTTTTGGTGCATGTTCATGGCATGTTATGGTGCCAAATAGAGTCCTGACAGGGTTAATGCAAGTTTATCTGTATTTTTTAATTTTATTTTAACCTTTACTTGGCAGTATCAAAATGAAATAAGGTCTGAATTTTCTACTATTGCTAGAATGCTCTTAAAAATCTGTGAATGTAGCCTGATTTGAACCTTAGAAAGTCAGATGAGTAGCAATTTTATTAACACTGAATAATTATTTCTCTCTTTTAAACTGATTACAACAAAAAGAGCGAGTGATCTTTGCACAAAACTGAAAAAGAAGTTGGAGGACACAACGTACTGGTGAATTTGCTTTAATGATTGCGTCCCTCAATCAAGTATTTAATTGTGAAGTTATGCAAATGACCCTACTGGCACACTGCAGGACCTCTGCAGAGCAAAAGAGCCTAAAACAAAGTTTGGAGGTACTGAGTTTCAGTGCTTTAGTGCACCACATGAAAACAGATTTTATGGTGAACCGTTATCAAGAACCAGTGAAGGCCTGCAGCTAAAGCTAAGAGGAACGTTAACTATGTGATGCAGAACATCTGTCCCGAATGCAGTTTGATTCTCCTATTTCATCTCATGCTGATAAATGGAGAAGTTGTAATGAATCCTTGAAGGCTCTGTGTTCTTTCAGGACATTATTTACAAACAGATTGTCCTTAGTAATTATGTTTGTTAGAGTTGTCTTAAAAAGAAACCACCACTGAGCTGCAGAGAATAGAATCATAAGCCCCGAGACCGAGCGATTGGATGAGGAACGAGCCACCCAGAATTCTTAGACCATCATCTATGAAGCAAATCAGTTCCTGGGGAAACTGATTAGACCAGGCTCACAACCACAGGCAACCTAGTGATTGGCTGAAAGGGCTCATTTGCATGCCTCTCTCATCTCCAGCAAACTCTCAGGAAGCACCAGTGGATAAGGTCACTGGTGTCAGTCTGCCTGTGTGCCAGCTAAGTGTGTAAACAGATCAAACATGCAACAGCCATTTAAGCAAGTCCACAGGGCGCCTGTGTTCCTAATCATCTGGACAATCATAACTTCAAATTCATGACAGAAGTGACTAATTTTCTGGAAATCAAAAGCATGAAAGAAGTAGTAAAAGCACATTTTAAAAACGCACGGCTTAATATTGGATTTCCAAACACAAATTTATCTTATGTGGGAAAAAAGGCTTTGGACCTTTCAGTTTCTTAAGTACAAGGAATAAAAATGTCTCAGAGTGATTAAACGTGTTGCTGATCTTCAACCTTTTGTGGAAATAGTTAGATTTATTTTTCTTTTCCTAAATATTCTTTATATTTTAATCATATATTTGAACCTATTTCAATGTCTGTATTTGGAAAATTATAAACCTGAGATATTGAAAAGAAGTAAGCAACAAGTTGATGCATATGTAAGGTTATGAAGTTCATGGTTTTCAACTCCATACAGCTGCCCCCTGTGCACAATAACACCGTGTAGGAAAACCAAGGTCGGGTGTTCCTCAGACTGTTTACATTCCAGGAGAAGAGTCCGAAGGAGAAGAAGAAACTTCACTTAATCAAAGTACTTTATTTGTGATTAAAATTATTAAACACAACAGATGTTGATCAACAATAATCAAGTGAATGATCTGTGAAATAAATATGTCATGAATTATGTTTAATGAAAACAGGACTACGGCACAGACATACTGATCCTCATCTCCATAGAAACGCATGACACATTGTTCCAACCAATCAGAGCTTCCGGCTGCCGCAGGAGAATCTGGTGTTGACTTCAAGTGTCCAATCCACTTTACTCCAACTTTCAACAATTCAGAGATATAAAACAAGGCAACGCCATTTTAAGTCAGTTCCATTTTGACTTCAGTTCTATTCACCGTCATCCTAAAGAAAAACGCAGCCTGGCCAGATGTGTTTTCTTCTTTAAACTAAGAACTGTGAAGCGGGAGATTTTCGTCGTTTAACAACCAGAGGACATCCTTTCAAAATAGGAGCACCTGCTGACGCCGACGAACGGTACCGGGGTCGACCCTCCAGACGGGCTTTGAAACGTTGTGATCGCTGCACCGACAGCTCCAGCGTACATCCGAGGTCTCCAGACCTGGCATTTCCTGATCTATCTGGGAGACCCCCACTGGGTACGTACACGGCAAAATAGCGGCTCATGTCATCACTTTATAAGCCTCGTGATATCTAGTCATAACAAAGACGACCAGATTCAGTGACGTCAGCCTAGAGAACCTGAACCAGACACACACACACACACACACACGCACCAACACAACATCCGAATCCATTTTCATTCATCACAGAGTTAGTCCTGGTAGATTGTTTAGAATTTATAATTCAGAAATTAAAGATTCTCAAGTGATCCCATCTCTCTCTCTTTTCTTGTCTCAAAGTCAATACAGAGTGTTTAATTAAACTCCCTGATGATAAAAACAGCCTATTCTTCTGTTTATAAAAAGTGAACTACCTACAGTGTATTAAAATACAACTTTAGATAGTTACATCACTTCAATTCCGTTACATATGGCGAGCCAGCCAGGAGCCGAACCTAGAATCTTCTGATCCGCAACCACCACTACTACGACCAGTCATACTGTGCGGGTTTACCGACCGTATACGTGGATGGCAGTGCTTTTCGGCACAGTTCTGCGCCTAGTGCGGGCGTGGGTGTCGTCTGGGTAGACGGTGACCGCAGGGAGTCCCGATGTTACTCTCTGGGTGGTAAGACCTCACATTATGCTGAAGTGGCGGGGATCGTGATAGCGCTGCGTAGCGCTAAGGACCGTGGCTTCTGTGAACTGGTGGTTTGCACTGACTCGGACTACGTGCGTCTCAGTTTCTTGTGTCATCTACCAACGTGGAAGAGTAACGGGTTCCAGACCGCTAGCCGGAAGCCCGTCAAAAATCAGGCCCTCTTCAGGGCGTGTGACATTCTGGTGACTGCACTTGACATGCACATTTACTGGCATAAAGTCAAACTTTAGATAGTTACATCACTTCAATTCCGTTACACTTAATTTAGGCACAATAATATAAAACAATAGTTATCTTGTATTAAATAAATACAAAGTTGCCTGACTGTTATATCACAGACAATATTGTCTGGACACTTTTGGAAAATCTTGGAACATTGTTGATCATGGACTTGACATGAGTCATTATTTCTCTTACAATTAAAGGTAGAGTAGGGTCTCCCCTCTGACTGGTTACCCCGGTTTCACACCGGAAGCATCAGCAGTGCAGGCTAGGGATGGGTACCTTTGACATTTGAATCGATTCGGTACTAATTCCCGGTACCTAGGAATCGATACCGGTACTTAACGGTACCAATTTGAGATACTTTTGAGTGTTTATTATTTTAATTCTCTTTTATAATTAAATATATATTTTGCTCAATATATAACAATATTTGATAAATATCACGATAAATAACATTCAACTGTTTGTATTTTTGTCAGGGTGCGCTGGTGAGTGGAGCGGAGGTGAGGATCCAAATGCAGGGGAGAAAGCAGGCAGGCAGGCAAACTGGACAACTGAAAGGGTTTTAATAATTCACGCACGCAGGACATGGAAACAATGAAGCAACAGGAGACAAAGGACTGGAGGGGTTTAAATACAGGAGGGCTGGGAGCTTGGGTGATTGGGAAACAAGAGGCAGGTGGGAGCAATCAACAGGGACACAGGCTGAACCAAATCGAGAGACAGGACAGGGTGTGACAGTACCCCCCCCCCCCCCCACCCCCCACCCCCCCTCAAAGGGCGGCTTCCAGAAGCCCACAGGAACACAGAACAGGGCCGGAGGAGGGGGACCCGGATGGAGGGCAGAGAGGGACAGAGGGCCCGATGATCAGGAGGCAGGGACCAGCAGAGTCCGGGGGCCTGCACCCAGGGCAGAGGAGGCAACGATGACGACGGGCTCTTGGGGTCCTGCGCCTGGGGCAGAGGAGGAGGCGACAACGGGCTCTTGGGGGCCTGCGCCTGGGGCAGAGGAGGAGGTGACGACGGGCTCTTGGGGGCCTGCGCCTGGGGCAGAGGAGGAGGCGACGACGGGCTCCTGGGGGCCGGCGTCTATGGCAGAGGAGCTCTGTAGACTGGGCCGGGGACAGAGTCTCTGCAGGCTGGGCCGGGGACATAGTCTCTGCAGGCTGGGCCGGGGACAAAGCCCCCTGGACGGGCTGGACCGGAGACTCGTAGAAGAGCTGGACCGGATACGGTATGACCTCCAGAACCACCGTTGGCACTGGAGACGGTGGAGACGTCGGACTAGAGGGAGCGCCAACCTCTGGACAGGAGAGAGCGCCGACCTCTGGACAGGAGAGAGCGTCGACCTCTGGACAGGAGAGAGCGTCGACCTCTGGACAGAAGAGAGCGTCGACCTCTGGACAGGAGAGAGCGTCAACCTCTGGACAGGAGAGAGCGTCGACCTCTGGACAGGAGAGAGCGTCGACCTCTGGACTGGAGAGAGCGTCGACCTCTGGACTGGAGAGAGCATCCTCAGACGAGGCAACTTCAGACGAGCCGACTTCGGAGGAGGAGGTGACGTTATCGGACGAGCCGACTTCAGAGGCGATGTCATCGGACGAGCCGACTTCAGAGGCGACGACTTCAGAGGCGATGTCATCGGACGAGCCGACTTCAGAGGCGACATCGTCAGACGAGCCGACTTCAGAGGCGACGTCGTCAGACGAGCAGACTTGGGAGGCGACGTCGTCAGACGAGCAGACTTGGGAGGCGACGTCGTCAGACGAGCAGACTTGGGAGGCGACGTCGTCAGACGAGCAGACTTGGGAGGCGACGTCGTCTGACGAGCAGACTTGGGAGGCGACGTCGTCAGACGAGCAGACTTGGGAGGCGACGTCGTCAGACGAGCAGACTTGGGAGGCGACGTCGACGGACGAGCAGACTTGGGAGGCGACGTCGTCGGACGAGCAGACTTGGGAGGCGACGTCGTCGGACGAGCAGACTTGGGAGGCGGCGACGTCATCAGACGAGCCGACTTCAGAGGAGACGTCATCAGACGAGCCGACTTCAGGATTGGAGGCGACGTCATCAGACGAGCCAACTTCAGGATTGGAGGCGACGTCATCAGACGAGCCAACTTCAGGATTGGAGGCGACGTCATCAGACGAGCCAACTTCAGGATTGGAGGCGACGTCATCAGACGAGCCAACTTCAGGATTGGAGGCGACGTCATCAGGGGAGACGTCGTCAGGACAGGAACAGGCGTCGACTTCAGGACAGGCACGGGCGTCGACTTCAGGACAGGCACGGGCGTCGACTTCAGGACAGGAACGGGCGTCGACTTCAGGACAGGAATGGGCGTCGACTTCAGGACAGGAACGGGCGTCGACCTCAGGACAGGATCGGGCGTCGACTTCCATCGACTTCAGGTCCGGGGGCGTCGGCTTCGGGTCCGGGGGCGTCGACTTCTGGTCCGTCGACTTCCGAACCGTCCACCCCTGGACCGTTGACCCCTGGACCGTCGACCTCTGGTCCAGAACCAGAACCATCTGCTTTGGGGTCAGAACCGTCTGCTTCTGGGCCGGAACCGTCTGCTTCGGAGCCCGAACCTTCTGCTTCTGGGCCGGAACCGGAACTGTCTGCTTCGGGGCCCGAACCTTCTGCTTCTGGGCCGGGACCGCCTGCTTCCGGACCGGTATCATCAGCTTCTGGGCTGGAGGCAGAGCTGCTGCAGGAGGAGCTGCCTGGCCAGGCTGGACCAGATGCGGTGCGACCTCCTGGACCTCCGCTGGAACTGGATGCGGAGCGTCCACCGGGACCACTGCTGGAGCTGGCTGCGACAGAGCAGGTGGTGCTGAGAACTGTGAAAGCAGGGAGGACAGACCGTCCAGCTGACGCTCCTTAAGGCTGAGGGTCCAATGGAGCTGGGCCAGCTTAGCCCGGAGATCGGCGAGCTCCACTGGGTGAACACCGGGCTTGCTCGTCTGGTCCTGAGATGAGGAGGATAGAGCGTCCAGGCGGGATTCCTGGAAGCTGATGAGCTGGCGGAACCGGCCAAGCTCCGCCTGGAGACTGACGAGCTCAGTCAGCTGGGCTGTGGCCAACGCTCCTCCCTCTGCAGATGACGGAGACGCCGATTGGGTCAGAGCCGGAACTGCTGGTCTGGCCGGGGGCTTGTCCAAACTGCTGCGCAGAGCAGGGGCAGCGGCGGGCACACAGCTCCGTCCCGGAACACAGGACTGCGGAGGGGCCCGGCGTCTCTCCCCACGCCGTGGACCAACGCCGGGGGAGCACACAGCCAGACGGGTGCCCACGTAACTGGAGTGATCCGAACGCATCTCTCGATCCGATCTCTCATCAGGCGCTGGGAGGGTGGAGAGGAAGGCCGAGGGTACACGCCGGCACCGTCGTCCGCGGCGAGGCGGAGCTGGAGCTGGAGAAGCCGGGTGGTGGCTTGGAGCGAGCCACTGGAGCAGATACTCCCACGGGAGAATCTCCCCGCTGGATCCTTCAACGGGTTGCTTCATTCTGTCAGGGTGCGCGGGTGAGTGGAGCGGAGGTGAGGATCCAAATGCAGGGGAGAAAGCAGGCAGGCAGACAAACTGGACAACTGAAAGGGTTTTAATGATTCACGCACGCAGGACATGGAAACAATGAAGCAACAAGAGACAAAGGACTGGAGGGGTTTAAATACAGGAGGGCTGGGAGCTTGGGTGATTGGGAAACAAGAGGCAGGTGGGAGCAATCAACAGGGACACAGGCTGAACCAAATCGAGAGACAGGACAGGGTGTGACAATTTTAACATCGCCCTTGTAGTTCTATAAGCTGATAATTAAACTGAAGCAAACATCTTTACTGTGAACTAAATTTACTGTGTATCTTCATTCCTTTTGCCGTCTTTTTTCATTTGATTTTTCCTACTGGGAAGCTAGAATTTCCGAGGAAAACGTGAACGCACCATTAGCTGATAACAGCGGTGGCAACGGAAGCTAACATATCAAGCTAACGTTATTTTTAACAGTTTATTTAACAGCTGGAGCTGATTAGAACGACGATGCCTCACACTTAGATCGTTGCCACTGGTTTCATCTTCACCCAATCACCCGTCGCGTTTAGTAAAGTGAAGCCAAACTTTAGAGCGCTTTCATGTTCTTCTAGTCGGAAATTCGGAGTTCCGACGAGAAAGCGAACGCACCATTAGTGAAACGGAAGCTAACATATCAAGCTAACATTATCTTAAACATTTTATTTTCCTACTGGAGCAGATTAAGATGAGGATGTCTCACTTAGATCGTTGTCGCTGGTTTCATCATCACCCAGTTACCCATCACATTTAGTGAAGTGGACCCAAGCTTTAGCGTGTGTTCTTTCTACCATGCTGCTCTGTTTACAACTGGCTCGCAGTGAGCGACGACATAACGCTCTTGCGCATGCGCAGCTGTCTTGGCAAGTTCTTGTTATGAAGGACGGGTACCGAAACGAGGCACCGTTTGAAATGTCGTGAATCGGTGCTCGGTCGGTACTATGGAATTCGGTCAGTACCTTAAAAAGTACCGAATTCGGTACCCATCCAGCAACGTAACATTTCTATTCAAATAGAATCCATTTTAGTCTTTGGGGGCAATTCAAACCAGCCGCAGCGCAGCAGATTTAGGCATGTCTCAAAAGCAGCACACGGCACCTCACCGCTAAATATCGGGTTCTATTTTTGACGTGGGCTGCTTCTGGGATGCGTCAATTTCCACAGCTAACAAGAAATCACACATGGTTTCAGTGTAAAAACCCAGTGATTTTCTAAATAAAAGACTATTACAGTGATGCAATTTCATATCTAAGTAGATTATGTCAATACGTGGGAACTAACAGTTATTTACTCCCAGCATCATTCCAGAAGTGCAGCGGTGTGTTTTTCATGGCTTTAATTCTGGTCAATGGTTGAGGAACAAAGTCACATATGACATCAAACAGAGATATCAAGCGTGATTCCTTCTTTTTGGTTTAATGGTGAATGGCATAAACAAACTAGGAACTTTGAAGTCTCGAGAAATTTTGTGATCTTGCAATCTGCGGCCAAGACTCTCCCGATGCGTATTAGACCACACTGAAGCTCGCAGGTAAACCGTACAGTGTTGCTGATGCTTCCAGTGTGAAGTAGGGGTTAGGATAACTAGAAAACTTTTTTTGAGGAAACTACATTTTGATAAAAGAAAAAAAAATTAAAGTGCCAACCCCATTCCTTCAGGACTCCCCCAAAAGCTGCAAATCCAGAATACGGGAGAATGCAGAATTCAACGGTTTAAATAGTTGATGCCATCATTCAAATGCTACCCTACCCAAAGGAGTTAGCTTCCTGTTCAGCTGCTCCAAGCTGAGAACACATCATTTGTACCCAAAGAGGGGTACTCGTGAGAAGGGAGGGATGTGAAAGAGGAAATTTGATGGATGGATAAGCATCCAGTCATTTAGAATGGGACTTTCAAAATGATTGGTTCTTCCAGGATTAAAACAATTCTTTTATTTTTGACAACACTTTTAATTTATTTGTTTTTAAATTGATCAATTTCACCTGTGTTAGCAACTTAAGCATTTTGCGTGTTGCCAGCAATAAAATCAAAATAAATCAAGCCAATGTTTAGGAGCAGCTGTGCTGTCTTTATATTATACGTACATTATTTCACTAAATAATGAAATAATGTGATGAGGATCTGATCACAACAACTCTGCTCTATGGGTTACAATATGTGAATCTGAATTTAGCCCAACTATTCAACCAAATGAGTTAAATGGCAGCCATAGTTATACCATACATAAACAAACAAGGTTGCAGTGTGAGGTATTTTCAACAGCTGCAAACTAATTCAACTGGTAAACCGTGTTCAAAGAGAGTATTATGCATAAAATTAACATTTTCTGCCTTTTTTCGGTGACGGGAGGTTAAAACAAGGATTTGCATCACAAAACAGGTAAATATCTACATATAAAAGCTACTTAGGAAAATATGAGAGGAAAGCTAAACAGTGTAACAAGTGGTGAAATTATGTCAGAGGCTCTCAGCTTTCTTCAGATTAACATTTTAAATGAAACGCCGTAATTCGACCTAAAATGATTTGCCCTTTGAACATTTCCAAGCTCTAAAAAGTGCTTTTTTTGTTTTCATGAAACTGTGTACACACACTAGTCATGTGCTTCTTATAGCAGACAATGAATGCAAGACTCTTTCCTCTGAAGTTGCACACAGATAAAATCTAATTTTGTCAACAGGGAGTATAGGATTGAGGGCATGTTGACATTACTGTCGGAGGACAACCATTAATGCCACTTAGCTGCTGCCGACTCAAAATAAAATGTCACTGATAGAAGCAATCAATGAGTGAAACTCTTAGTGAGCATTCTCACTAAATATTACTGGAACCCTCGGCTGATGCAACTTTACACCATCAGCTTCATGTATCATTCTTAAGTGATGCAATCTGTAAGAAACTTTACCACAGACATATTTTTATGTGAATGACACAAACGGTTTTACCAGATAAAGCCCCTGCTTTGACAAACGGTACACAATGTTCATCTGCAGAAAAGCCACTGCACTTAGTTTTACCTGCAAACTTCTTAATGTATACTGTTTGTTGCAAAGCAGAAACTTAAACATGACTGTAGATTAGATCAATTTTAAGGCATTTACAGAAATCTGAATTTACAGGTCCAAAATAAAATGACACGAAGAGAAAAGATCTGTCTTTTTCATCGTTGTGTTGTGAGAATAGAAGCACTTCCAGGCTGATAAAGGTTAAAATGTTTGTTTTGATACAAAAATATCACACACGACTGATTGCACAAGACTAACTCTTTTTCATCCTACAGTGGTGTTAAAGGTCTCAATGCCATCTGGAGCATTGAGAATAAAAAGAAAATCACTTCTGAAGATTCCCATTCTAATTGGTAAATATTTACTCGCAGCAACTCTCGGTGGGCAGGCGCACAGCGTTTAATGAATCACCAAAGCCTCTGGGCTCTTCAAGCTTACTTTTAGCGTGTTTCTAAACAAACGCGGCTTGGGGTTGAACTATTGATGACAGCTTGTAAGGACTGGAACGAGACACTCAAACAGCAAAGTCGTGCAATTACTTTCTCATCGCCACTGCCATCGTGTGCAGGCGTGAACGAGTTTGTGTGTCCTGTTAGTGCAGATTCCTTCTAAGGAAATCTACAAGATGTTTGTCACCCTGTCTTGATTCTGATTCATGAAAATAAACTAAGTCTGACTGTCTAGACACTCTGAATTAGACATGAAGAAAGAAGGATGCTCCAAAAGGAGATGCAGGATAAAAAAGGTCTGGGTTTGTGAATCAGAGGAGCGCTACTGCTGTAAAAGAAACACAGCAAATCAAAGCGTTTTGCTTTCTGTTGGAAATGTTTACTTTAATGTTAGTTTCTGGGGACTTATAGCATGCACATACTTATATCCATGAGGAATATGTGACAAATCTTACAGTTTTCATTCCAACAGATGACCCATATATTGTGTCTTTGTGTGCATGCTCGGTAATTGTACCGCTTCATGCATGCCCATGAGTATGTACGCTACTTTTATACTTCTGATTTTCATTGCTCGTCTTTGAATGCACGTTTTATGTATCCTCACATGTACACCTGCCGGTCTTTGCTGGTGCCAGTTTGTCCAAATGTATCAGAAATCTTTGCTGATGTGGACCCGTGTGCTTGAGCTGCAGCAAGGACTTGTATCCTGATGCTCGCTGGTGTGCATTAATCTCTGCCGCAGCTGCACCACGTCGCCTTGTGTGCTCTGCTCCCTATCCCTGACCCAGTATACTGTGTGATCCTGCCTACAGCCTCATTTGTCTCCATCAGGGGACAAGCGAGGTTACGACTCACCAAGGCGCAGTACGTCTCGGGCGGATCTCCACACGTGATGTTTGGGGGGTCGAGGGCCACTCGTAGGTACTTTGTCATGTCGGTGGCTTCTGGCTGACAGGCCATGTAGTCCCATGCCAGGCCCTCCTCTGTATAGATCTGCGACTTGCACACGTCATAGTGTCCCCAGGCTGCTGGGTAATGTTGCATAGCGTGTGCTACACTGGTGCACACAGCCTGCAGGGTGAATAATATAGGCCAAAACATTGCTGATCTTTTCTTTATGGTTTCTGTACACTTTCTTTTTTGTCTCTAAAGCTGCTGCTTCTTCTCTGGCTGTGTCTAGTATTTTTGCAGGTTTGAGCAGCGCAATCGAGCATTTAGAAACAGCATCTTGCACTTGAGTGTGAGCAGGTTGAAGAAAGGATTAGCCTCCATTCAGTTTTTGTTTTTTCTGCCTTTGATTGCCACCTCGTCTGACTGGCTGATGAGATGTGCCAACACGTGCACTTCCGTGGTGGTAATCGCCAATGAAAAGGTCAACCAGTGGTCAGAAGCGATGCTCAGAGGGGAGTGACACCTCTCAGATGTCAGCAGACATTTGATCTTGATCCTCTGTCAGAAACGCTGTTTGCATCTGGCAGCATCCTGAAGGGAAAGAGGAGAACACCCTCTGGTTAAACACAACAATCACGTAGAGATGTTAAAGATATTTGTGATGCAGTGAAGAAATGTTGACATTTAAAAAAATGCAAAAAATCCCCTATAATGAGAGGAAATGCATCTCGCTGTCCACACACACACACACACACACACACACACACACACACACACACACACACACACACACACACACACACACACACACACACACACACAATCATGGACGTAATTTTCACTTTAGAAGTGTGGGGGGGGGGCATGGGGGGGGGTATCTTTACAGTATGTTCTAACTGTAAGTTAGAACATACTGTACCTACAGTTGTTTTCCGCTTCGTCCTAGAGCTCAACCAGTGTCAATGTAATATAGCGTAATATTGTTTTTGGATGGTAAAAAGTGCAGGGGTCAAAACTTGACTTTGGAAAAAGTGTGTGTGTGTGTGTGTGTGTGTGTGGGGGGGGGGGGGTACATGTCCCCCTTGTCGCCCCCAAAATTACGTCCATGCACACAATGCAAGGTTTGCATGTTTCAACATAACACCAGATAATAACCTTGCCAAAACCACTGTGTGCAAGTCAAATCAAGCTCGCTCTGCAAAGTGCAATCTCCATTTGATTTTCATACAGAAAGGCTTATTTCCATGCATCAGCTCATTGCGTTTAAGTTATTGCTTTTTCAGACTCTTCTGACTCCTTGACGTGGAGTTGCGGTTGTCGAAACACCTACAGAGACGTCGAAGGCGCATTTAAGTAAAATTGGGAGACAGAAGTGGTTTATTTGAGGGATTGTATGTTTCTCAGAGCTTTCACAAGCCATCAGTCAGGTGGGCCATCCTCATCAGGTGTCTTGCATCAAGTCAGTTGAGACCTACATAGTCTTAAAGTAAAAGTGGTGTGCTGGGGAAGTGTGATGAAGTGGTGTGACTTTTAGTCAGATTGAGACAAAAAAAATTGCATTATAATTGGATACATATGCTGACTTTTTTTTTAACCTATTGTAGCGTCCAGCAATGGTCAGTTTAGGTACAGCCTTACCTTTCACCATCAATTCAACATCTGGTCAGAAAGGATACACAACATTGCTTGTGTTCCCTTTAATGAGTAGGCTTCACACCAGCTGGGATTCAGACTCATGCTAGTCTGAAAGATAAACAATAACGTTCTTTCCCCAAGGTCCCATCTCTCTGCCTCCAGAAGAAAGAAGAACTCCAGTTTGAATCAGTTGCTAAATTCAAGATTGACTTGACAAATCAATATGAACTCCTTCTATGACTTATAATCTAGATAATCATTAAATAAACCTTTGTTTATTACTACTTATGATAATTATAGTATAACAAAGTGCTTCATTAGCCTGTGCACACTGAATGGATGTGATATCATGTTTGTCTACTAGAATCTGCGATGTGTTCACCATGTTTTGAAGACAAGGTTCCACACCTGAATCCACACAATAACAAGTACAGGTTAAGTTAAGACTACAACACATAATTAACCTTTTACCCAGATCAGAGCCTCCAGATCAAAGAGGGTTTGTTTCTGAGTTGTCTTGGTAACATCTCTCAAACTTGTCAGCGTCTGATTGGCTGTCCAAATCATAGCAGATAAACCTTAAAACTAGAACATCCTGAGAGATTCAACAGTTCTAGAGAATCGCTCAGACCGGCTATCTGTAGCAAAACCTCTTTAACCATCAAAGATTTTGACACGTCGTCAAAACCTTTTTGCTCCTTCAAAGCTGATGAGCAAACAGTTCCTGCAGAATAAGCTAATATTGTGTAGACTCCTTCAGAGTCCCAGATGCGCAGTTCCATCCATCTGTCGTGACCCGAGACATCTCTGGACTGAAAGGATCGGTACCACAGTATTCTACAGCCCTCCGGTGCCAACGGTCATCCAACCTCTGTGACTTTCAGATCCACCAAGAGGGTCTCTGAATACGGGTAATGTAGACACACCGATAGTGTCTGATGTGGGTTTGTGATAACAATCAACCTCATAGTTTAACACAGACCAAATTCTTTTACATCCAGAACTCAGCTCTCTGAGATACGGAAGTTCTGACCAACATCGCATCCACACATAGGTTCCAGACATCACCTTTAGCTCCATCCACTCACAGTACATAATAGTTAACCACTTTGTCATGTTTTAAATTGTTTGTAAAATAAATTCTTACTTTTATAAACTTGACTCTTTCTTGAAGTAAAACGAAGTGTGGTTGATCACTGAAAAAGCAAAGAACCTAGATCTTCTGAATTAAATCCTAGAATCTTCTGAATAATTACAATAAAGACCTTGCAGGTTAATATTTTATATTCATATAGAATATTACATCTCCGCTACACTATATTCATCATTATACAGACTTATCCGGTTATGGTGAAACACACGTTACTTCCTACTAACGTGTGGAAGGACAAGAATTTAAACCTTCTAATTTATCCTGCATGTAGCAGAATCCATGCCAGTTTTAATGGTTTTGGATGGTATCCCTGGCAATTATAACATCAGCTTGTAAAGCACCTTTTAATTACACTCTAACTCTAACTTATCTGCATTGCCATCCAGACTGAGCAGACCCTTCAGAGTAAATGATGTCACTGATGGCAGCCTTCTTTTGACAGACCTCGAGCAGCAAGAAGAAAGAGACCAGAGCAAATAAAAGCAAGAAGGAAACAAATATCTGCTCATGTCAATCAAGAAGCCTTCCAACAAGAGACCAATTACAAATTTGATAACACAGCTAGAAATCTGAGTGATGAATAAGCAATTTATTTCACTGGGATGTGTATCAAATTATATAAATATAAATGTCAGTCTCTGATCAAAGATGCACCGCGAGATGGACCGCTAATTTCAGATGCTCATGCACGGACACTCTGTCCCATCATACTCCATCATCCTGTTTCACACAACACCAAGGTTGACTTTTGTAATGTCACTAACTGAGTTAGGTATCAGCGTGGGTAGTGGAGGCCACTTATCAACTTCTTTCTTTCATAGGTAACATAAATGAGAGACAACGACCGAATGCACATTTTTATGCTGAAAAAACAACTTCTATAAAACATGCATCAGGTAGGACACAGAAAGGACGTGTTTTCTTTATTTTCTTCTATTTATCTTGGACTCAGTTCACGCTGAAGCAATAAACATCAGTCTTGGCTTTTGTTTTCCGTGTCCTCACGTCTGCCTCACATTCAAGAAACCCAGAATGCCATAATTTCACCAGCGAAAAACATGAGGTCAGATTCTATATTAAAAGTCATGAATTTTTAAGTAGCTCTCTATATGTAAGGAGACGAAGAGCTAAAGGTTATCATCTCACCTCTCGCCCCTCCTCCTCATTGCTTTCCCTTCACTTGTTTTTGAAACACCCCCGTGTGTCCGCTTGCATTCCCATCCCCCGGGCAGCTCAAGCATAGCTGAGTGTTTTAAAAGTCAGCAGGCAGTCGTGCCCCCATGGCTTGTAATGGTTACAAATTCCCAGCTAGACTCTTAAAAATCATGCCAGACATGCTTATTTTACAGTGATCCTGTCTGAGTGAGGCTTTCAGGACCAACCCAAAAAGGGAACTGTCCATAGTGCTGAATTCCTGGAAATGTGTTGATTACAACAATCACAGCAATTGTGCATGTACAAGTCATGTAGGCAACACTAGCCAACGTGTTTCCTGGTATTCATCCCGAAACAATAGCTGTCTTTTGTTTCCACCCTGTGCAGCTGCTCAGGTTTTTTCGATGAGGACACACATAATCACCCCTGTCATTGTGCTTATTGATTTAACTGACTTCCAAGAAACAACTTCTGATACACTGCCAATGTGTGCAGACTGATGCTTTGTTTTCTGGCTGATGGGAGCAACAATAAATGGGTTAAATTCTTCCAACGCTCTGTGAGAACAGACCCCTCAATATGAGTCACAGCGGGATCAACTGGCAGTCAGAAGGAAACATGTTTTTCTCTTCTTTAAGAAGACCTTCGTTTATTTTGTCTTTTAGTCTTCTATTATTAGTCATATATTATTTGTCTCCCACCCCCTGCATTCACTTTGGTTATCTAGAAGCACATAAAGCACTACCGCTCCACCTTTAACTGATTGAACACCCGCCACATTAACTATCTTGTTATTTGCATGCTTTTCTGCAAAGAACAATTTCTGTGAAATGTTGTGAGTGATGTACAGATATCCGTGGTCCCAACAATATCCATCCATCCAGCAGCACAGGGACGCATGACATCTGCAGCCATGCATTATTCAAAGTTCTTCTTCAGGTCATAGCATTTAAAAGCACACGTGTCTGAAACACATTAAAATCCTGGATGTCTATCGGAGACCAAAGCTACAGTTATCTAGCTGATTTGCAGTCAGGTCACCAAAGGCAATTGTTTGGCAAAATTAAGAATGTTTCATCCTCAAAGCTGGCACCTGATCAGGTTACATAGAAGTGAGCTTCATTTTTTTATGCAGCTAGTCTAATTTCGTTGACTGTTTGTGATTTAAACGGTGAAAAAGATTCTTATTTGGATTGAGAAGCTCCTGCTGTAAAACAACGAGCCTTTCTCCCGATCAGGGGAAGTCTGACCATGCTGTAGAGCAGGAGCATTCAGCCTTTCATCCTTTATAAAACGCTCATCCCTGACTGTTTTAACACAAATTTATAATAACAAATCCGTTCACTTCAAATAACTTTTTGCGCGTGCGACAGGCACGAGGTGGTCAAATGGAGTACTTACATTCGAAAGCGCCCCTGGGACGAGCTGCTCGTTCAACAAGTAATTTACAGAATTCGCTGACAGATCTGAACTCGAAGCTGACAGCCTTTTTGTGTCTTGCTCTATTTAGCAAATAAATTGTCAATAAACGTTAAATTCACGCACAACTCGTGCGTTGCGCTTAAGGAAAAACACCGCTTTCTCCTTTTGTTACAACTTTCCTGTAACTTTCAGTCTTTCTAACGAAGCATTTATTCTTCCAAACAGTGATCCTGGAAAAGATCAGCTGATATTGAAAGCTTCTTTTCCACTAGAGACTCCAATAATCCACGGCTGTTCACGAAATAAGCTTGACTTTACGGTGCCTGGCGCAGTGTTCGCCGGAATGGCGCATGGAGAGAGAAAATAAAAAGCTTAAGTAGCAGTTTCACTGTAGTCCAAGATTTATCCAAGTCCATCTACGCGTAAACAAGCGCTTCCCGATGGAGAGCAACTCTTGGATGGTTTAGGCTGGTTTCTCAGCCCAGCTGAGTTGTGAACAGAGGTGGAGAGAGATAAGCAATCTTTCTGAAATGGAGCCACGATGTCCAGTTACATATGAGCGCTCCGCCGGGTCCTAAAGATAAAACTGATTGCTGATCAATCTCAACTTCTATGAAGGCTTGCTGCTACTTTCTGTCTAAAGCATACTTAGGAGGTTTGGGTAATACATAAGGGCAGCGATGGTATTTATAGTAGACACAACAGAGCGCATGGAGGAGTACAGGGGTTTGATAATTGCTATTAATGATGCGTCTCTATCTAGAGAAGCGCGTACCATGACAACTGAGAAAACGGTAACGTTACATATTCTAATGCAATCTGGAAAACGCAAAAGTCAGCGGAGCATTTGCACGTGTTTCCGGTTGTAAATGATGAACGTTTCATCGAGCGCATGAGATCTATGAGTTTGAGTGAACTCACATGGACAAAAAATAGGTTCGGAGCGTAAATCTGGACTAACGCGCACCCCAGCCCAGAAATTACAGCACATTTAGAACGTAACACGCATTCTAAGGATACAATGGAGATTAGAAAGCAGAAAAAAGTGTGAAAAATATTTTGCTTTTTGTTTAAACTGCAAGGATATCCCATGGTCGTGTGCGCTGATGATTACCAAATACCACAACGCATCGATGCTTTCGATAAATACAACATTTAAGAAATTCTTACCTTACGTACGAAAATGTGCAGGCTGCAGGACTCCTTGTTAAAACCACCAAGAGACGTTGGAGGTTTATGGAGAAGTTTTTCATGATATTTTGGACGCAGAGCTGAAGGAACAAGTGCAAATAGGCGCGGGCGCACTGGTGCCGGGCTCCCCTGGAGAGGAGTCAAAGATGTCACCTTCTCCACTACAGGCTGCCACGCAGCGCGGCAAACAACCGCGGTGACAGGTCGCTTTCAGTGCGCGTTTTAATTGTGCTGTAATGCCAACTGCTGGAGATTACACGATAAGAACAACCGCGCCCTTTTGAAAATCATAACGGAGTAACCCGGATCCCAAATCGGTCCTGAGCAGATTTAAAACAGCAGAGTTGCAAAAACTCTGACATTTTCAGGGGAATTAAATAGTTTCTTATTATTATTGGTGTTTGTAAACAATTCCACCAAACGTCAAACAGCTTTGGAGTTTTCTGAACTTCCCCGTTCCGAACTGCTCTGATCAGCACCACGGACAGCTCCACTGAGCTGCTTGGTTTGATTTTCTCCAAACGATTCTTCAGTAAAAACGCAATCGTTTGATAAAACAGGATTTTTATCACCGTTCTAACTAACAGTTATTACATCCATGAAACTATTAAAACACCTCCGCCCATTGAATCAGCCATTCTCTATAGTAACCTGTAGTTCATCACACAAATGATTCCTCATTTAGGACTCTTGCTTTGAGCCAAACGACCACATCGATTTTAATGCACAAAAGATACTTGACCTATATTCTACATTTTGTTTGTTTTTAAATGACAATTCCATCTATCTTTCTCTCTTTGTCCCTCCTTTGTACAAAACAGTGTTAAACACATCCCCAGTTAGCTTTGTAATGAATATGAAATCACAAGGAGACATGATATGGAGATAAAATTGTGTTTGTGTTGGATTAAAGCTGAATTTTTGTCAAACAAATCTGAAAAATGTGCTCCAAATTCTCAAATCACCACAACACATGATAGATAGATAGATAGATAGATAGATAGATAGATAGATAGATAGATAGATAGATAGATAGATAGATAGATAGATAGATAGATAGATAGATAGATAGATAGATAGATAGATAGATAGATAGACGGATAGACAGACAGACAGACAGACAGACAGACAGACAGACAGACAGACAGATAGACAGATAGATAGATAGATAGATAGCTAGATAGATAGATAGATAGATAGATAGATAGATAGATAGATAGATAGATAGATAGATAGATAGATAGATAGATAGATAGATAGATAGATAGATAGATTTCTGGTTTAAATCTAGAGTACATGACAAAGATCCAGAGGTGGAGTGTGCCCTCTCACCCTCTGTATGTCCTTTCCCTCTGTGCCACCGAGAGACTGGGCTGACAGAGATGGAGGGATTGCTGTTTCATTCCACTCCCAGAGGTCTATTGATGGTTTCAAAGTGGAGTCCACCTGCCACAGCTTTAATCATCCGTGACCCCAGCTGCATGTCGGAAGACCACCGAGGGGTGGCGGGGATGGGATCAGTAGTCCCTACTGGGATGTGTGAGCAGTCAAGGAAAAAAAGGAGAGACAAACATAAAGAGATGATGAAGAAACATTGAGACCTGCTGAGGTAAGAATGTATGGACCTAGGTTGTTTCTCTGCACAGAGATTTTGAATGACACTGACTTAGACAGACTTAGGCTGTGGGTTCCTTCTCTTTTGAGAACTTTACTGGCGTAAATGCATTATTAGTGCATTTAATCAGATTTTCTATAAAGGTGGAGCACAGTGAATCAGCATGCAGGCACAACTCATGGCTGCCAAATTAATTCAATTTATTCCAGAGCCTTTCTTGAGGCCAAGGTTGTAATCATGATTCACAATTAGATGGGATATAAATATTATATATCTTCGCTTTGCAAGTCCGAATGAAAGCAAATCTAAAGGAGTTTTTAGATATTGTTGGGTTCCATAAAGTTTTCAACAGCTAGTGGCTATAATTAAAGCAGAACTGACATGCAGCGCTGTGTAAAAGTTTTAAGCTACTGCTCATTTATTTATAGTTTGCTCTCAAGGAGACCTGATTTATTGCAAATTTTCTGCTCCTGTTGGCAGAAAATAGCCTTGGGTGCTAATTCTTCAGGACTTCTGATGGTCTTTGGGTGTTTTTTTTCTTCCTGACACCAGCTGTTCATCTCAAATTTTTATTCCAGTCAGGGAATCTGATGTATCTTTATTCGTTAAGTTAATATAAACACCAGTGTATGAATCATCAATGTGATTTCTATGCCTCATGTATAAACCATTGTTTTCTGCAAATTTTGGGCAATTTTAAAACTTGAAATGCACATCCCTCTTTTTTAAAATTTAGTCCAACCTTCTGCTTTGTCACACACCTGGTCTCAGTAACAGATTACCACACCTGTTGTACACATCTGATTTATTTCCTCAGTGTGGAGAGCTCATGTACTCCTCAGGGTACACTGTTAGTCGCAAGATCTGTGTCACAGTTCACTGTAAACCCAAATAAGTTCCCAGAACTCAAACATTTTGAGGCAATCAATTGCCTCAATTGTTTTGATTTTTGAAACTGAACATTTTAAGTTTTCATAAATTAAATTTCTTAATACATTTTACTCATACATTTGAAGTTAAATTAAATTAAAATTGCTCATCCAATCAACTCAAAATATTTTCTGTTACCACACTGTAAACCAAATAAGTTCCCACAACTCAAAATTTTTGAAGCGAACAATTGCCTTAAAATTTTTGAGTTGCAAAACAAATTTTTCTAAGTCTATAGAAATTAAATTTCTCAATAAATTCTACTCATAAACCTTGAGTTAGATAAATTAAAATTTGTTATCCATTCAACTAAAAATATTTTTGTTACCATGCCATTGCTGATAGTTATTTGTCAACATTGCTTTTGTAGAGGTGCCCACTTCTGCATCACTGGATTTATTTCAACTTAGCTTATTTTTTTTTACAATCTTTATTAGATCTGGCTAAAATAGTACTGACATTATTGTAAGAAATACTTGTGTAGTTTAATAATACATTTAAAACAATTCCTTGCCAGGTTTTGCAACGTTTATTTCCCCTTTGAGTGTTCTTTTATCCTTGAATAGTAACAGATTTGTAGTAATCAAGCATTTTAATCAAGCACCTTTTATTTCCAAAACTTCTTAAAATATCATAAAATATAAAGAGTGTTTTTAGATTCTTGCATGAGCACTGCCCCACTAACAAAATGTACTCATCAATTGTTGAGTAGGGCTTGGAATAATCTACCTTTTCACCTTTTCTGATTGCATCAGCAGACGTCTTTTGATAATTGAGGTGAAACTTCACCTTTGAAGCAATGAGCTGAGGCACCGCCTGTTGGCACATGACTGTGTAGCTTTTCTCCAAGTGAGACGGAGCTGTGCATGTGAGTGGGTTGTTACTAAACAGAAAAAAATCTCTGTGTACGGTGGATATGTGACACTGTTCTTAGACTCTGCTGAAAGTACTGGGGTGCAGCTAAGAATAGGAAGTGATCAGGGCAAGAAAGAAGAAGGTGGTTAGGGTTAGGGTTAGAGTTAAGGATTGTAGGTTATGATTAAATCAGTCAGAAAAGGGTAGAATTCCTTCTGCGGGTCAGGGCTGAGGTCCTGTCTCAAGTGGAGGAGTATCTCGGGGTGTTGTTCACGAGTGAGGAAAAGATGGAGTGTGAGCGGTCTGTTGTGGTAAATGGAGAGCTCAGACAGAAGGCGAAGCTCTCCATTTACCAGTCATCTACGTTCCAACCCCAACCCATGATCACAAGCTTTGGACAGTGACCAAAAGAATGAGATTACGGACACAAGCGGCCCAAATGAGTTTTCTCTGTCTGGGCTCTCCCTTAGAGATAGGGTGAGAAGCTCGGGCATCCGGGAGGGGCTCAGAGTAGATCTGCTGCTCCTCCACATTGAGAGGAGATAATTTAGGTGGCTCGGGCATCCAGTTAGGATGCATCCTGTATGCCTCCCTGGTGAGGTTTTCTGGGCACATCCAACCAAGAGGAGACCTAAAGGAGACCCAGGACACGATGGAGGGACTCTGCCTCTCAGATGGCCAGGGAACACCTTGGGATTTCCCCAGAGGAGCTGGCCCAAGTGGCTGGGGAGAAGAAAGTCTGGGCCTCCCTTCTTGGGCTACTGCCCCTGTGACCCAACCCTAGAGAAGCAAAGGAAAATGGATGGATGGATAAAAATTTAACAATGTTCATTTGACAAAAATCAAGCTTGTAAAAATAAAAAAAATAAACACTCTCTCTTGATGAAATTTACATCTTTGCTTTTTCTTTCTTGAAATTCCTAATTTATCCTGGCCATTAGTAAACCATTGTGTTTGTCCACTAGTGCATTTTTAGATTAAAAAAGGTGCATCAGATGTTTGATGGACAAACTACCAGTTATCATGATAGAAAGCCAATATGCAGTTTCCTGGTCTAAATGGTCTATTTTAAATATGCTGCTAACAAAACATATAAATGATATGGTTGTGCAGTTGGTATGAGCTGATTTCATATAAATGTGCAGAACTCAGTTATTCTGATTCTAAACCTTTTAAAATGAAAAACAAAACAGGTTTTAAGTTAATGGTTTGTCAGATTACCATGCCCTTTTCTCAAAGTTTTTAACCATAAATTTATTTTTACATGTTCCATTATGTGTTCTACTTAACCACAAAACAGAGATAAAAACTTGCTATATGTCCTAATTTCCTTGCAGAAAAGATGCCCAAGGCTGCACATCTGTAACATGAAAAGCTTGAAATCTCTCATATATCTCTATTGTAGGTAATCATTTATTAAAGTTATGTAAAAATTCACAATAGATTGCAGCTGTTGTAAAATAATTTGTAAAAAGTTTCCCAATTTTCTAAACAACGCTCTTAAAGGGGAACTAGGCAGTATTGGCTTGCTTTTAGCACCCTCTAGTGTCCGTTTGTAGAAAGGAAAGCAAAACGTATCTACTCTTTATCTGTGCGCTCATCTTGATAACACTTTAATCTAACTGAAATGTCTCCCAGCCTTCATTAATGTCTACAGGAGTGGTTCATCCCTAAACTAAACAAATCAGATGTCTTCATTATCTTAAATATGCAGGAAACATGCTGGAAGCAGACTGCAGCACCAGGTATGTCAGTAAAAAAAAATTCTAAGTCCAACAGGTGGCAGTCCGCCACACCAAAGTTGCAAATGTGGTATTCTGGCCACAATAAAAGGGGTGTTAGGGGTCTGAGTGACATTTCATTTACCCTGTAAAGCAGGTTTATTCAATTCAAGTCCCAACAGAGCAGCCCACCAGTCTGAAGTTGCAAGTGGAATATTCTGGCCACAGGGGGTGGTAAGAGCTGGGTGGCCTTTCACTAACCCTAAAGGGTCATTTTAGCACATTCTGGCTCAAGAAAATGATTTAATAATATGAAAAAATTGCCAAATACCCCTTTAAAAACTTAAAAATAAACCAGATTAGCCTGAATGTATTCATTATTGCCAATACAAGTGACTTATCAAAATGCAAATGCTAAAATTGATTCCCCAACAAAATCCGAGTAATAATAAGATGTTTTCTTTATGTTTGCATTATCATGCATACTTTAAAATAGTGGCACACATTTGTTTTGGTAACAAATCATTTAACTGAGTGGATGATTCCTTTGCAAGGTTTAATCCGTCCCAAAAGCAGGGCACATCAGCAGCTGGAACCCAGAATCCACTTCCTTGGGAGCTGTGGGCAACACACCAAACTCAGTGGGAGCTGTGCTACATTTCCCAACATGATGAATGGCACGAGTCACGTTGGACTGTAACGATGAATCAGCTCTTCAACAACCCTCGGTAATATTAGAAAGGAGATTAAAGCTGCCTTTTGATACCAAAGAGCAAATTTAAAATCTAACAAGACAATAACTGTCTGAATAATGAGCTCGCTGACACATTCAGTGTGTTTCCTGCCCTCTCACTTCAATAGATGTTAAATGATGATCTTGACTGTTTAATAGCTCACACTTGCCTTGAGCTGTTTCTAGTTTCATAAAACATTTTTTTTAGAATTATATCTGGTCATAATTGATCACAGCGTTTTTCATGCAGCCTGAAGATGAAAATAGTCTCCTACATCTATCTCCTGCATTAGCTTCTGATAGAAAACACACAGTGAATCTGATCCTGACAGATCTATGTCACACTGTCACTTAACGTTCATGGAGTCACATCTTGACTCACAATGGGGAAGACTGTTGTTGTTTTAGGGTCCAGAATCAGAGGACGTCTCGGATAGCAGAAGCTAACCATTAGCATTAACAACTCAACCACACAGCAGAAGATCCTCCAAGCTTGTGTTATTAGTGGAGATGAAACATCCATGCCCCAGAGTAAACTGAGTCAGTGGTAGAGTTTTGTTGCTGTTAGCCAATCCCAGGCAAGATGTTCAAATATCAGGAAATAAGATCCAAATCCTGCTGTGTTCAGCTCTCCTCTGACGTGGCAGACTTGTCTCTGCTGATGCAGGTGTTTCTGGACTTTTTTTTTGCCTCGAGCACGGCTTGCAAGGCAGTCACTTCTACCAGGGATCACTGCAAATGTATTGCTTAAACGAGTTTCCCACACCTTTAAAGTTCTTTGAATGGTCGTCATAAATAAAAAAAAAAAGAAAAATTCTTTGGATTCCACCTGATCAAGACAATGTTTTTGTCTAAACATTACCTTTAGTCGAAGCCCAGAAACCAGATTTTGATCTATCACATCCAAGAATCGATGACATGAATAACATACAGCTAACATTGGTGCTGTGTAAAACTTGTGGAGACACCCTGGGCACAGTTAACAGAGTGCAAACAGCCATCACGGTGTACAGGTTCCCACAGTTTAAGACGGAGCAACACTGCTACTGCCTCTAATTAAAACCCAAAGCAGCCATTCATTATAATATCTTCACAACAACGTGCGTCTATATTTTGCAGACAGAGCACCGTGGGTGTTTTCTCCCAACCACTATTAATTAATGGGAGTTTTCCCATGTCTTACTTTATTCATCATTCAACTATCAATTAAGCCAGCACAGTTCGTTACGCACATAAATCATGCTATTTGTGTCTGTCTTGTTCTTAGCGCTTCATTATTTCCAACATGGACCACTGACAGCCAACAAGGTAGTCGTTGAACTCTGCCTAATCTGCTTCTGATTGAGGGTTACACAGTGAAACAAAGACTTCCTCTTTAGGTGTGATTGAAGTGTGTTAACTTTGCATTTAATGTAAAACAAACTTCACTATCTTCTGTAAAGGCTTGACTGAGCACGCACTCAGCCGTGTCTAATCTCATGTAATTAATATTTACATAATTAAGGTTAAGATTGATGCTAAAAACCACTGAGGCTTTTGGAGCTAGATCCTGGATCTTCTTGACTGTCAAGAGAGAAAACCTCATCCTGCTTAAAAAGAAACAAGCCTCTCACTTCCACTGGCTTCACCAGTTGAACACATTTGACTTTGAAATCCGAATGGCACAGAAATTGCTGCTTCAACGATTATTATCTCACCGTCTCTACCCACCAAACACAGCCGTGTGTTATTACCCCGAAATAAATAAGAAAGCGATAAACATTACAGACTGCATGTTATGTAATAGTCACAAATTACCCAGCACAGCTGCTTTACCCTCAAGGATGGAGTCCAAACAACTTTAGATGTTAGAAGGAGATTCTGGGAGGCTGTGATGTGAGAAAATAAAAAAAAACAGGGTTAGGGTCACGTTGGGCCACATTATATCAAGATATGATGCATTTGTTTCAGTACAAATATCAGTTGTAAAAAAACACAAAAACAGAGGCCAAAGTCATGTAGGTGTCATGATGTCATGGGTAACAAACGGCAACAGCCATGCAAGTCATATTTGTCACACTTTGGTAATGTGGATAAATACATTGTAATGCATTATATAATTTGGATCCATCCATTTCAATTAGCTGCAGGGTGGGCTGCTACTTTAATTAGAATCATTGAATTACATTTTTTTATATTTTGTCTGCTTAACCCAATGAAAGCTGTTATAACAAATCAGCAAATAAGCCAGGCTTTCACTACAAACTCGATCACTTTCTCTCCCCTTGGAAATCTTCCCTGAGATGCTTCTGCCGGAACTGGAAACCCACAATCCCGGATGAAATGAGAGAGCGCGTTAAACATCATTGGCAGTTTTCTAGGTCCAGATGTATTTTGTAGTCCGTGAATTCAAACGGTCTTTTTCTTTTTGGGAATCTGGTAGTTTGTCCTGAAGTTGAAGTGGTAGCAGCCGGCTATTTCTCCTTCTCTGATATTATTGAGCGGAGAACCTCTCACACCTGTGGCATAATGCGTAATGAGTGGAGGACCCAACAAAGTGCAGATGTGCGGCGGTTCGATGGGATCGACAACAAGATGGTTAAGAGGCATGAAAAAATGTTTGAAGCTAATTTGTTTTCCAAATTTTTCTTAGTAGCTTTAGATGAACAGATTATCTCAATCTGTCACGGCGTGTGGGCGAGGTGAGCGGAGGCAAGGATCCAAATGCAGGTGAAGAAGGCAGGTAGGCAGGCAGACAGGAACGGTTAAAGGCTTTAATAATAAACACACTAGACATAGAAACAATGATCCAACACGAGACACAGAACTAAAGGGGTTTAAATACAAGAGGGCTGGGAGTTTGGGTGATTGGAAAACGAGAGGCAGGTGGGAGCAATTAACAGAGACACAGGACTAAACCAAAAGGGGAGACAGGACAGGGTGTGATACAATCAATCAGTTGAAGTCAAATTATTTATGATTTAAAGTAAAAAAAAAAAAAAAACAAGTGAATGAGCTAAAAAGATTCAAGAGATAGAACCATGACATCATTCTATTTATTCACACTAGAAAGGCGTTATTCAGACTGTTTTAAACATAAGCCTTGCTACTCCCTGACTTGTCCTAGAACAGTGTACAGTTTATTAAAAATAGATTTCATGTTTATTGTGCTAAAGACAAAAGAATATGTATTTTTCTCGCTGATTTCCTTGGACAGGACAAAAATAGGACACCATGACTGAGAAATTTTACAGTCAAATAGCTTCTCCAGTGTTTGATCGTTCTTTCTCTTCCTCATAATTGAATGTTTGTCTTTTATAACTAAAATATAAAAGAAAGAGAAACTGGCACAGAGGCATAGAAGAAACATGACCTTAGAAATGATGTTAGATAGTCTGGTAACTCGGCTTAATTAAATTAGCTACTATCTGAAATGTTAAACTAGTGGGGATGGTATGGGTGTTCTAGTGTTAAACACAGTTCAGTTGTCTTTTCCTGATTGCAGCCTCAGACAGTTGTTAACTCAATTTGAGTTCAACTCTGCTGCTTTTATTTAATGTTTAACAGAGGCGGTTCAAGAAACGGAAACAAGTTGTATGTATTGACACAACACTCGTGCATCATTTATGCAGCCTTCTTTATGAATTAATGATGTTGCTGAAAAAGCTGAACTCAACTGCTCTAAACCAGGTCAGAAACAAGGAATTGCAACATGTGAAACAAACAGAAAGTCCAAAGAAAACTAAAAACGGCCTTCAGAAAGCCTGGGCAACTATTGTTAAATCACTGGACAGCTCCTGCAGTCTTTCCCAATTTTGTATAAGTCTTATGGTGTCGTTAAAAAAGTTAACAAAAGGTTAATAAAAGAGTGTAAAAATAGACAGTCTCCAAAAGATTTCTATAGGTAATACATGGTTCATATTTTTTTATATTATATTTTAAAATCTGGACACAATCCTATCCTTTTACAAAAAGTAGGCGGGACGTCTACTGGAGCCAGGGTGACAGTAGCTAGTTCCTGCATCATTTCCTCCACATGTCTGTTATTTTGAAAGTTTCTCGATGTTTTACATACAGACATGGACAAAAGTGTTGGTACCCTTCGGTTGATGAAAGAAAAGCCAATAAAGGTCACAGAAATAACTTGAGTCTGACAAAAATAAATAAAAATTCTATTAAATGTAACCAGTGAAAGTCAGACATTGCTTTGTAACAGTTGATTGGAATTATAAACTCCTGGATCAGGCCTGGAAAAAAATGATGGCACCCCTAACTTAATATTTTGTTGCACAACCATTTGAGGCAATCACTGCAATTCCTTTTAACTGTCAGTGAGACTTCTGCACCTCTCAGCAGGTATTTTGGCCCACTCCTCATGCGTAAACTGCTTCAGTTGTCTCAGGTTTGTTTCAGGAGTGTGGTACTTACACACCATGTCATCAAACAACACAGTGACTACCTGGATCCTGATATATAAGCCCCCCTGACTGATTACACCTGTGCGGCTAATTAGGATACACACCATGAGTGAACATGTCTATTGTCACATTATTTTCAGACCCGTTTTATGAGTTTGTTTAAATATCTGCACTTTATGAACCTGTTCAGTATTTTAGGCATTTTAAGTATTTTAAATGCTCAAACAATTCTCCCCATCAAATTCATCCAGCTCCCCTAGTGGAACCCCAAGACATTACCTTGTCAGCCAGGAGATACAGTTTCACCGACATGTCCTAGGACGACCCGGGGGCCTCCTGCCAGTGGGATAGGTCTGAAACACTTTTTCTGGGAGGCCTTCAGGAAGCTTTCAAACCAAAAAACCAAAACATCCTGAGCTGGCTCCTCTGAATGTGGCTTAGCAATGGCTCCTCTCTGAATCTGTCCAAGATATCTGACTCCTTCCTCATCTGCAAGGCTGAGCCGGCAGTCCAAGAAGGGTCATTGTTAAAAGCATGTTCAGACTCAGAAGGAGGTTATTGCCATATGTGTGAACAGGTTCACAGCATTAGGAAAACTAACTTGGTGCAAGAATAAAAAATAAGCACTTAAACAGGATGAAATAAAATGTGTTCAGGAAGTGTCCCCTTTAGCATTCTGCCAGAAACATCAGTGACATTTAACAGTTATTATGTTAAAGTGAAGGTGTGCATTTTCCCTGTCGATAGGGGGCAATAGAGCTCTGGGTGTCACGTGACTCTCAAAGAGTAGACGCCATGTTGACAGGCAACAAAGGCAAACAAAATGAACGGGATCGGCTTGGATTTTACTCCATCGGAGTTTACTTCACACTTTAAAACCGAAGAAATCATTTTATATAGTCAGAAATTAAATAGACTAAACATCTCCGACCCTTACCGTGCCCCTGGGATACTTTTTAAAAACGCTGTCGGAGTGGACCTGGCCAGGGAACACCTTGAGATTTCCCCAGAGGAGCTGGCCCAAGTGGCTGGGGAGAGGGAAGTCTGGGCCTCTCGACTTAATCTACAGCCCCCACGACCTGACTCTGGATAAGCGGATGAAAATGGATGGATGGATGGATGGACAAATAACATTGATTTACATGTAAGTAGTTTAAATAGAGTGCTGTGCTGTTTGAATGTATAAACTGAACGCCAAGAAAAATCACTAGTCTGATTTTTTTCCGTGAATAAAATAAATATGTCAGGCAGGAGCGTCTCAGGATCTGTCTGAGATCTGTCTCGGTGAGACAGATAATAGCAATCCAAAGTGCTTTTTATGTGTGATCTGACAATTGATCAACCATTGCTTAAAAATTAAATACAGCTTAGCCGGTTAATTGCTGTCATCATAAAACACGTAAACGGCAGCACGCAGAAATCACGAGGCAACGTTTTACGTGACGTTTACATGTTGCTATGAGTAATAAGACAGAAAAAGCCACGCCAAAATAAGTTTAGGAAGCCCACTAAGAATTGTAATAAAAGCATTTAAAATAAACACCATACACAGTTGAGGAAACATTGGTTTAAGTATCTGATATGAAGTGGTCGCTGCATAAGCGAAATCCTTTACTCTCGGGATCCCACAGCTTCATTTTAGCCCGGTCACTAGCGTGTTTTCTTGCAATGAACCAACGTTTGCGGCAATCTGGATCTTGGGGAGTCCTGTAGATGGCTCATCCCTTAACTTGTCCGCGTCTGTTCTGCATCCTGGGGCACAACAGGAATCTACCATATTTCCCGTTTGATTGAGTTTTCTGACAACAACAAATAGCCCAGCTGCGGGCTTCTGCCTGCCAAGATGGCGCCGTTTCGATTTGAACTGTTGCATGTCCAGAGAAGTGGCGTCAACTCCCGCAGCTCTATACATAAATAAATCATCGCAAGCAAGTGGTATTTTTTGTATTCGAGTGAGACCTAACCAACGGACAGCCATTAGGGTCAAAAATCCCTCGGAGCACAACCTCCAGCAAAATGACATCACATCAGACTCCCCTTTATCACAACAAGCTAAGAGGAACACGTGTAAAACAACATTTATGAATGGTGAATGTTTTGTAACCACTTGTTACAAATCAGTAAATGCATTTTGTCCTCACGGGCTCCCGCAGAAGGAAACACGGCTTAGACTCGCTCCCATGTATTTTAAAACAGATTTTTATGGTTATATGTTATGAAGCCACCAATAGTTTTTAACAACTGGGCATCATTTAATTGATTTTCAACAACTTTTTGACGGATTTTTCTGGAGACTAATGGTAAAAACCGCACACTATCTCTTTAATTATGATATTAATAACTTCTCGAAACTTAATTTGCATCCATGTGTAGGAGTTTTTCTGCCAATGGAAGCACTTAATTTACACTTTCAATTCTAAAAACTCAAAATAACAGATTTTCCCTCTTAACATACAATTATAATTTTGAACAACTTTAACTAATAACTGACAAGGAAACAGATCGCCTCTAAGAATCTAATGATTTCATTAACATTCCTAACAGCTGAAGGGTGATTTAAAATGCTTTTACCTGGTAAACGATTCACTAAGTTGTTCCGTTGAAACCTGCATCTGTTGGTTAATGTGCACCCAATATCTAATCGCATCTGATTTGCCCTTTCAGTTTTATACTAGTCAAGAGTGCAGCTGGGTTGTCTTTGCCTCTCATTTTACCAGCACTGATTCGCCTCCAGCTGAGGTATTTCATCAGAATCTTGGTGATTAAAAGTGGAGAGGAAGCAGATTTTCAATTGATGGAACGTCTCAGCCACAGGTTTTCTGGAGCGCAGCGGGAGAATACTTTTATGTGGAAGATAACTGTCATAGCACATTTCTTCCATGCCAATCTCATCTTCCTGCAAAACACAACATTTTTGGGGGCAGAGTTACTGTATTTTATGGAGTTATGCATCCACCCATACAGTGTGGTTCTCTCTACTTCTATAGGGTCCCCCTTTATATTTATGGTACATTTTATTTATTCCACCCACACGAGCATATGAATATGAAGACAAGGATGCTGACATCAATGCACACACACACACACACACACACACACACACACACACACACACACACACACACACACACACACACACACACACACACACACACACACACACACACACACACACACACACACACACACACACACACACACACACACGCACGGATAGAGAGATTTGTAAACACCGCCCTCAGACAGAGTTTTTCTTGTCTAATAGTTCCTGTTGTTTTCTCATTCCAATGCGGCGTGCTCCTTGAGATCACCTTTCTCATTCCAAAATCTGCTGCGCAGGCGGTCTTCGTTTGGGTGCGTGTTGGGTGGGCAGGGTGGAGACTGCATTATTTATGATGAGGCAAACTGGCATCAAGTGATATGCAACAAAGAGACACGAGAACCGTCCCCTTGTTTCAGAGAGAAGCAATCAAACACGGTCGCAGTGCTATTAGGGACACCTCGTGACACCTCTTTTCATTTTCCACATAAAACATTGCATCTGTCTCCTGCTATGAACCTCGGAGAGGACAAAAATAAGAGGCTTAAGAAAAAAAAGTCCTGCGGGAGCCTCGACGGGATGCATCAGCCCAAATGTTTGTTTAAAAGTGTTGCAGTTGATTTTCCAGAAAGGGAAGAAGTGAGTGAGGCTCATGACAAACATTTCCCCAGATGAAGAGAGACACCTCGATCCCCACCACTCATTTGAAGGAGGCGTCATTCTCCACAGAGGAAAAGCATCACATCACAGCTGGAAAAAAAGGCCAGCCGCTCCTGCATATAGACAGATCTAATAAATTAGTATTACAATGCAAACATACCTATCCATTATAATCCCCTTCTGAATCTTCTTTGTTTGTCAGGATTCACATTAATCTAAGAACCCTGGTAGTGGCGTGCAGACAGTCTTACTTGCTCATGTTATGGAAAATGAATAAAGCATGAAGTGTTTGGGTGCCGACCAGGCTTTGTGGGTGGGCCGAGAGATGTGGTGGGTGGCTGGAACGCGTGGATGGAGGGTGCTGTGGGATGGAGGGCGGTGCGGAGGCCACCGGGTCTGCAGGCCAGGTCTGCTGAGGAAAACTGAGTTTCTTCAGTATGCAAGGCAGGTGCTGAAATCCAACAAACCTCTTAAATATTAAACGCCAACCACCTGCAGTTTTCTCCCTTTCTGTTTAATAATAGAGACTAGCCACTGAAGCTGCGATATATCTAAGTGTAAGACTGTTTTGATTGCTTAACAAAAAAAAAGGTAAACAAATATCCAAGTCTGTAAGAATTCACCAGTATGCAATTCTTAGGATAAAAAAACATGTAATATTATTAATTTTCTCAAATACCTCCTAAATATATTAAAAATTGTCATCCTTGAGATTTTTCTGCAAAAAAAAAACCTCTTTGTAAACATTTTACTTCATGAGGAAACATAGACTTTGTATTTGACTGATATTTTGTTGATCTGCTCATTCCCCAAATTGACTTCAATCCCATGAAATGGATTAGTCTTTTTTTCCTCTCTTTTTTCTGGAGGCCCACTGCTGGCCTCATTTCCTGATCAAAAGAGTCTTGTGTTCCTGTCTGGGATAGATCTGGGATTAAATGGCTATCTTTGATGACTCGCTTTAACAAAATTACAACCCTGTCTCCAAAGACAACCCTTCATGCTGCTTGCCCCACCCCAGCAACTTCTCAGTAAAAAGACCCTTTTTTAAGATGTCGGTAGGGGTTTTGGCAGTCTCATGACATCATCTTGATCATTGTATATTAAATGGCTTAACCAGAATGCTTTGATGGCCATGTAATGTATTGATTTATTCATCCTTTCATCATTTGCAATGCTTGTCCAGGGTGAAACCATTGCTGTCAAGACTCGATCTCAAGGCTGTAGTCCGTGCCTTTGTGACTGCACACATGGACTGCCAAAATTCAATCCTATTTGGTGCAAGCCAGGGTATTCTAGCTGGGTAGCAACTTATGCAAAAAACGCAGCAGCCAAATTTATATTAGACAATCGGAGGATTGACCATGTCACTCCAATTGTAGCAGTGTTATATTGGCTGCCCAGTGCGTTCCAAAGTAGTTTGAAAATTATTTTATTGTTCTTGAAAACTTTGAATGGATTCGTGCCTTTTTTCTTGGCTGCCTTACCACAGCCTTATGCCTCTGCTCAGATGCTCCACTCAAAGAACTCTCTGCTCTCAGTCCCTAGAAAGGAATAGAGCCTTCTTAGTGTCAGGTCCGAAGCTTTGGAACGAGCTTCCTCTGTTCATCAGGACTTCCATCTTTAAGGCTGAAGACATGATTTGGCATTTTCTCCTGGTTGTAGTTTTAAATTTGCCCTTTTCATACAACTTGTGTTACTGTTTTACTGTGTTTAGTGCTTCTTGTTTTATCAGGTTATATCAGTGATATGTCTGTGAAGTGCCTCGTTGTCATATCCTATGTCTGTAAGGCGCGATACAAGTAAAGACTCAGCTGAGATGAGCTGGCATGGCATCTGGAAATCACAATAAATGAACTTCAGTTTTTTTCCTATAATAAAGTATGTCCATGAAATCATAGTGGCAGGGTTAAAAGGTGGGTTTAACCCTAACCCTAACCTACTAGTTTAAAACAAATTAATTAAACCGCACTTAAATTAAATGTAAACATGACTCTTCCTGTGAACCTGTGTCGGTAATTGCGTAAAAAGTTACTTATTCCCAAATAAAAGAACACAGAATAAAGTAGCTCAGTTATAACAGATTCTAGCATGCAAACTTCAGACCAAGAGAAAAATCAAAAGTAGACATGCCTATCTCCAGCGGTCAATGGACAATCAGGCGGGGTACACCCTGGACAGAGAACCAGTCCATCGTTGGGCAACACAGAGACACACAGGACAAACAATCACAATCTCACACACACACACACACACACACACACACACACACACACACACACACACACACACACACACACACACACACACACACACACACACACACACACATACACACACACACACACACACACACACCTAAGGACAATTTAGACAGACCAATCAACCTAACAGTCATGTTTTTGGACTGTGGGAGGAAGCTGGAGTACCCGGAGAGAACCCACGCATGCACAAGGAGAACGTGCAAACTCCATGCAGAAAGATCCCAGGCTGGGAAGCAAACCCAGGACCTTCTTGCTGCAAGGCAACCACTCTAACCACTGCGCCACTGCGCAGGCCAGCTAACAAATCCTAAAAAAGAAAATATATATATATATATACTACTTTCGATCAGCAAAGAGATCACAGCTCTGAACATCTCACTTGTGTTTCTGTTGGCTGAAAATGGCAGTCCTTTCAGATAGTAAGTGATAATCTGCACTTTGCACACAGTGCAACGACGTGGGCGTGTAGTGAGAAGAAGCAACATGCAAGAAGTTGTTCAAAGAAAAACAAACAAAAACATCCATATTTCAGCATCAGAAGGAGGACTTTTAATACTGGTGATAAAAACAAAGTGATTCCAACAACAAAACCTCAAATTTGAGCCTAATCAAATGAAAACTTAACATGTTGACAACAGCTCAGATTCATGGACACTTGACAAATGTTTTCCATGGTGCATTACATATCTTTTAAAGTTGTCAACAATACCTCTTCTAGCAGGGGAGTCCATCATTTTACCCTCAAAATGCATCAACGTCACATGTGTACTTTAAACTTAATCCGAGTTTGAGGGGCAATTGTGAATGTGACACCCTACTGATAGCCTGTAAAGCCTCTTCTTAAGTCCAGGTGGTGGTGGTAACCAGTTCCAGCAGGCCACTATAAGGATGCATTTCAAATGCCATCCTTATGTCATCCTGTTGCCTTACAGCTGTGAATAGCAGAGACAGAAAGGTCACAACAGAGAATTTCATCCGCTCTCTGACGAGGAGGGGTGCTGGGACATGGGCACCCCTGTCAAGCCGAACCTGAGCTCGTCTGACAGATAACTGATACCTGGGCTTTAAAAGAAATGAGAACGAGAGCAAGTCTAGGGCATCGTAATCCCCTTGGAAAGGCTCTCCATCTCTCACAAATGCTGGCAACTGGGCTTGGGTAATTTCCCCACAGGATTTACAGAGAACATTAAAAAAGGCGCTTTGTAATATTTGACCTACCTCCATGAGGGCAGCAGAGAGAGATGCACCGGGGTCAGGTTGGGAAGGAAATCCGCATTAATGACTAATTCAATATGTTAAAAATGATTAAATCTGTGTTTTAATTCCTCATTAACGTGCAGATTACAATAGGTTGTTTCTCCTCCAGGCCGTCACTCACCACTCAGATTTATGATTGTCACACTGATATGGTGTGACACCTGCCGCTCTGAAAACTTGCTGCAAATTGACTGTGGGTCAGGGGTGACTGAAACTCATTGCCCCAACAAGCCTCTCTGCCTTCTGTAATTGGACACAGCATCATTGATGGAGTTGTCCTACAGAAAGACAGCAGCGCAGCTCTGACCTGTGGGTTGTATAGATGGAGCCACTCACAGCTGGTTGTTAAAGCTGCAATGGCAAACAAAACTAGCTTAGCTTTTGAACACAGTCACAGGACTCTTGGTCCTCCTATTGGCTATCGTTCCTAGGCCACATCCTCCTGATATAGGAACCTACATTACCAGAGTAAACGAGAGAGTGCTAAACACCAGTCGACCTTTTTAGTTGAAGTGGTAGCAGCCGGCTGTTTCTCCTTCTCCAATATTATTGACCGAAGAAACTCTCACACCAGTGGTGTGTTGCTAAATACATGAGTGTGTAATGAGTGGAGAATCAGGGAAGTGCAGCGATTCAGTGAGTTAGACAACCGGAAGGTCAAATGGTTGGCTTTGGACCGAGTTGTGTTACTAGCTGAGGTTTTTAGATAGATGTGAGATAACCACTTTATTATTGATATTATTTTAATCTCCACAAAATATTTGCAGGAAAACTAAGTTAGAACATTGTTAAGAGGCAAAAAGCAAGGTTTTATTGCAGATTTGCTATTGTTGTTTTAAGAGTGCTCTGGACAACTCCTTTTGTATCCTTTTTCTCCTGTGGCCCATCTTTTCTGTCCAACATGATCTCAAAAACAAATTATTATTCCTATTTTTGGTCTATCACAAAAAATGGAGTGGTTGTACAAATGTTGAAAACTTGGTTTAATTTTAGGGCAAATTTTGTTATTCTGGTTTGCAACCATATTGAAAAAGTAGAAAGCTTTAATAATATTGTGAGATAACTAAAAACAATAGTATAAAACAACAAAAAGAATAAACATGTTGTTCTATCTCCGAACCTGTGAGGTCTGGTTTTGTGTTCTGAACAAAAACAAAGCTTAAATTAGCCAAAATAACTTAACTGTTAGTGAGGCCTGAAATTTGGGTTTTCTTTTAGCATTTTTTTTTAAATCAACAAACTTTAAACAGCCAATCAGGTGATCTTTTTCCACATACACAAAAAAAGCTGACTTTACATGTTTACTTTTTTGTTTGACAGTCAGTACTCTTACTCAAAGTAGAATTTTACCAGTGATGGTTGTACCCAATGTGCAGCAGTACCGGGACCAGAGTGAATATGGTGTGTATGGGGAGCATGAGTGGGTGTCCGGTGTGCATTTTTGTAAGTCTTGGGTTGTATGTGCATGTGTGAGCATGAGGGAGGGAGTGTGTGACTGTGTTTGTGTATGACTGTATATGTCAGGTGGGGCCTTTGACTCCTCCCCTCTCCTGGAACTTCTCTTGATGATATAGATCTTTGTCCCCCCTCCCCCTGCCACACCTGGTGTGAGGGGTTGTGCCATGGTCTGCCTGAGTGTTTGTGGCAACCGGGTCTAGGGGTTTAAGATTTTGGCATCTGCCTGATAGATCCCGGTTGCTGCCTGGTGGGGTCTGGGTCCCTGGGCTCTGCTGGGTCCCTGGCGGGGGTGGTAGCCCCTGGGTCCCGGGTCGCTGGGTCCCGGGCTCGGCCGGCTAGGGGGTGGGAGGCTGCGGGCGGGCCTGTGGGCTTGCCGCTGATATCTCCCGGGACTCTGCCGGCTGCTGGTTGTTGCCCCCCGGGGCGATCCTCTGTGCCTCTCGAGGGGGGCGGGGGCCTTTCTGGTTGCAGTCTCCTTGGGGTTCCTGTGTTCTGGGGCAGCGCATGGATCTCTGGGACTTGGAGCTCCCCCCCGTCTCCTGCGCATCTTTGGGGGGCGGATCTGTGGTCCCTCACACTCTCTGTTGGACGCTCCTATAGAGAAACCTTAAATAAACAAGCGCGTGTACACACATAGGTGCTCACATGGTGCTCTCAAAAGTATGGGCTTGGGTATAATAAACACAGGTCTTAAGACTATGGTGGGCACTTAATGCACTGTGAATTATTACCGTGATTCTTCAGTTAAGCAATGTTGATTATATATTTTTTTCATCAAGTTGACGCAGTGATAGCTAGATCTTGTTGTATTGTTTTTGTGTCCCTTTTTTTGTCATTTTGCTTTTTTTGTCTTTTTCTGCAGGTCTAGAAGCAGACTCTTGTTCATTGTTTATTTTTGTGGAACCCCCTTCCCCCCCCCCCACCTTTTCTTTTCCTTTCTCTTTCACCTCTGTCTCCGTGTCTGGTCGGAATTACCAAGCATTCAACAACAGTAACAATAAAGTTTCAAGTATCAGGCGTGACATTAAAAGCAAACGCTTTGATGCTCCACCTGAGAGTAAATCTGTAAGGCTTGTTACCAGCATTCAGACATCAATTCTGCTTGCTTCACAGCCAGACAGGACACGGTAAAAAAAAAAAAAAAAGTAGAATTGTAAGTTTTTCTGAGTGTCAAAAGTTTGATTTTACATGCGGCTGCTTTCAGAAATGGACTTTTATGTGACTATGTCTTGGCCAGAATCTGGGCTATTTAGAGATAAAAAAACTGCAACAAAATTAAGGAAGCACAATATATTGGCATCAATATCGGTATTGACCGATGTTAGTTATTTTTTAACATGACATCGGTATTGGTCCGATGATTAAAATGGACAGATCTATCCAGTAGAAATGTGTGTATCAGTTTTAGAAAGGGAGGGGGGTGATGATGCATAATTGTTTGGTCATAGGACAGTGGTAGTCATCTCAGAAGATAAATCTGTGTGGTGTGAGTATACAATAAAATATACTATATTTATATGCAATTTTTATATTTGGGTTTATTGGCAAGAATCTTGCAATATGATTATATATATATATGTATATATATATATATTAGAAAAAGAGGACATGATACAATATCTTGCTATTCTAAGAGTCAGATAATATTTTTGTTTCTGTCAGAATGAAGGTGGTAAAAACTGCTGTCACCTAGCAGTCAGAGTTTGAATTGCACCACACAAAAGAAATACAGTAAACGTCACTGCATTTAAGTATCAACTTATTAGAAAAAAATCACAATAATAATAATATGAAATATGATATTGCTAGGTATTGGTTATCAGGTATAACAGTATTGTTAATATGAGATATTGATAACAGCCACAATTTTCACATCTTTGCATCTCTAAACAAAATATACACACTTAGATGGTTTCACATTGAAATGGTGCCTAAACACTCCCTGTATGTCAAAACTACACAACTTGCCCTTGGATTTGTACAAATTCTCTTTTTCCTAATTTCCAGAATATTCTGTCATGGTTCGTTTTCAGTTGGCCTAAATTTTTAATTCACAATTTTTAACCAAAATGAAGATTCTTTAAAAATTCTGAATCAGGCTAATCTCACATCCTCACAGTATTTATTTTATTAACTAAATGAACATAAACAAAGAAGACTTTCATGTGGAGTCTAAACACATTTTGACATCTTTTTGCCAAATTGAAGAAAAAATTGTTGCAGAAATGTTTTTGTACTTGCTTGAAATTCCCATAAGTCAAGAGCAAGGCCTTTAAAATACAAAAGCTTGTATATATGATTTCATTTTGAGACATTTAGGAAACTTCCTTGTAAATGCAGTTTTAATTCTGTTACCAAATGTCTCAGTCTAGTGAGATACTGACTTGTGTACGTTTTTAAGTCATTTTCAAATCCCAAAACTGTATTAAATTAGTGAAAAAAATTGCTTTGCAAATTTCCCAATTCTTTGATACTTTACTGCTGTCACTGTGTTTGTGGGACTGCATTGTGTTTGAGGAATTGCTGTACTTCACATTTGCCTGTTTTGTTTTGTACCACCTACTGTTTGGCAGCTGGGATAGCAGGTGGGTGGTATTAGCAGCCTGGAGGAGGGTGATGTGGAGAAGACCCGTAGACCGAGATGTAGATACCTGGGCCCCCAGTGTTATGCACAAAGTCAAACTTTCTGTAATGTGCTGTGATTTTTCTACCAACTGAATACATTTTAATGTTTTATGCAAACTGAAACTTTGCTAGTTTTTCCTTCTTGGAATGACTTAAAATGTACTTTTTGGGTTAGATGTAATGAAGTTCCAACAATAATCAACTTTCTGCCTTAGACTCTTTTCCTACTATGCACTGATGTGAAATTTTTGGGCCGATACTGATACTGAGATTACTGTTATGGCTTGTTACGTCCCTCGGCTCTCTAGGAGTGATAGGGAGGAGGGAACAATGATGTTTTGTGTGGGATTAATAATAACAGAGTAATTGTGTCTCTAAAACATAGGATTTCATTTAACAAGCACAAAGTATGGACAACAAGTATCAGCTCACTAAGTACCGAAAAACCAAAATATCTAAATATTAAAGGAAAAGACTAACTGAAAGTGTCAGGCCAAAAGGGGCTGGGGGGAGGGAAACTAACACACTGAAATACTCTCACTAGAAATCCTAAACAAAACAAGAGCAGATGGGCCATTATTTATTCTAAATAAGAGGACTCCCGCTAACTACACAAAAGAGAATGTACTACCTAACTCACCCTGGTATTCATGGAACCGTAAAGGTGGGCAGATTAAACACATAATCCAATAGAGCTGAACCCCAGCACTACGGAGTGTCCCCGAGAAGTCTGCGAGCAGACAACACTAACCTTCATTGGTACCAAAACTAACAAAAAAAGGGGGGGGGGGGGGGATCCCCACCAAAAGGAGAGGGGATCATGTGCCTACAAGGGAGCCTCATAAGGCAAAACTGTGGGATAAAGCATCAGCCATGACATTGTCGGAGCCCTTCTTGTGAAGGATCTCGATGGTGAATTCCTGCAGTAGCAAAGCCCACCTCATCAGCCGTTGATTGCTATTCAATTCAGGAATACGGGGGGGGGGGGGGGGGGGGGGGGTTATGATCTGAAAATACAGGAGTAGTGAATTCACTGTTGCCTACGTAGACCTGGAAATGCTGCAGAGCCCAAATGAATGCTAGAGTTTCCTTTTCAATCGTGGAATAGCCCAGCTGCGCCTGGCTGAATTTCCGAGAGAAGTAGCAGACAGGGTGATCAAGCCCGTTTGCATCCTCTTGGATAAGAACAGCTCCAGCACCAGTGTGGCTGGCGTCAACTTCCAGCTTGAAAGGTCGGGATAGATCTGGAGCAGCTAAAACAGGAGCACAGCAGAGTAAACGTTGCAGAGAAACAAAAGCTGTTGGACATTCTGGAGTCCAAGTGAAAGGGATGCAAGAACTCAACATGTTGGTCAGGGGTTGAGCCACAATTGAGAAGTTCCGGTAAAAACATCTATGAAACCCATCCATCCCTACAAATCGCCAGAGCTCACGACGAGTTGTGGGAGGCGGAAAGGACACCATGGCTTGGATTTTATCTGACAGGGCTCTTACTTTTCCATGGCCAACTTCTTTTCCCAGGTAGTGGACTGTGGCCTTTACAAACTCACATTTAGCCAGATTCAACGTGAGGTTAGCAGATTTTAGGCGGCCCAATACTGTGTGCAAGGTTTGTACATGACGGTCCCAGGTTGACATATAAATAACAGTATTATCTAGATACGAGCTGCAATGAGGGACCCCAACCAGAACCTGGTTTACTAGCCGCTGAAAGGTGGCCGGGGCATTTCGTAGGCCAAACTCTAACACCGTATATTGCAGGAGGTTATCCGGAGTTACAAAAGCTGAGACCTCAGAGGCAAACGGGGTTAATGGGACCTGCCAATAACCTTTGCGGAGGTCAAGCCTAGAAACAAAAGTGGCTGCTCCCACACTGTCAACACAGTCGTCCACCCGAGGTAAAGGGAACGAATCATGCACAGTAGCTGCATTCAACTTTCGTTAATTGGTTACAAATCTATATGTGTCATCAGGTTTGTTCTCTAGCAAACAAGGCGAGCTCCAAGAGCTAGTGCTGAATTTAGCTTAGCTGTTCTCAAGTAGGTAATGGACCTCTTGCTTCATCAGCTCACATTTTTGTGGACTGGCACGGTAGGGGTGCATCCGTATGGGAGTAGGATCTGAAAGAGCAATGTCATGGGTGATGAGATGAGTTTAAGACAGGACATCCGAGAATAATTCAGGAAAGGAGCGGAGTAACTCCTGTAGTTCTACTTGCTGAGAAGGCGAGAGTTGGTGTAAATTGTTATGCAAATTCTTAAGTCTTTTTGAGTTACACAGTCGAGGGGTCGTAGGAGGACCCATAGCTGTGGCATGGGCGGACACATCAGGGTCCTCAGGCAGAGGTGAAACCACCGAGGTGGCAACAGTACCAATCTGAGAGGGGACTGGGTCTCGGACACGAAAAAAACTTGAGCCGGTTTATGTGGCAGACTTTAGTCTTTCGGCGCATCAGAGGGGCTTTTATTACATAATTGCCTTTGTCCAACTTTGACATAACTTCAAAGGGCCCCTCAAATTTCGGAGATAGTGCAGAGTCAATAGTTGGATTCAGAAGGAGGACTTGGTCTCCTTGCAGGTCTCAAGCACGAGACTTTAGGTCAAAACGAGTTTTCATAGAGGTTTTGACAGTCCTCAGGCGTTGCTGAGCTAACTGGTTAGCTTCTTTTAGCCTTTTCTGAAAGGCGTTTACATACGCGAGAAGACTAGCACCAACTGGAGGAATAGGCCAGAGAAACTTTTCTTTTAAGGCCTTCAGAAGGCCCCTAGGGGAATGACCAAACACTAATTGATGAGGGCTAAAGCCAGTGGAATCCTGAACGGCATCCCTGGTGGCAAATAAAACAAAGAGAAGACCTTCTTCCCAAGAGCGACCGGAGGAAAAACAATGTTTCCGGAGAATAGCCTTCAATATTTGGTGCCACCGCTCGATCACACCTTGGCTTTCAGGATGGTAACTAGTGGAGGTGACATGTGATAGGTATTTTTTTTAATTGTTCATCTTTGTTGTGAAATATTTTCCTTTGTCTATGTGAAGAGTTACCTCACCCTTGCTGCTTAAATGTGTTGGGAAAAACCCTGACCTAGTTACTTGTTTTTATGTTTGGGTGTTTTCAGAAAACTCCTTTCGGCCCGAGGTGTTTTTCCATTAGTTGAAGCAAACTGGTCAGACAGGGGTTTCACGCTATTTGTGGGTGTGTATGTTCAAATAAAAAGCTCTCCACAAGCTTCGGCTCTTTGTGAGAGGAAAAATGGCTTCTGACTCCAGTGTGTCTCTGTGCCTTTCCCTCATCCGTTGCAAAGGGAGCTTTGCAATGTATTTTGAAGTTTGTTATAATTTACCAAATTATCTGTATGTGCTTTGACTTAAAAGAGGAGGGGTAATATGGGAGAGAGAAAATGGAAAACTCCGGAGGGGGTTTGGGCCTTCTCTCTCTCCCCTCTGTTTCTAATTGTGTAAGGTGTGTTATTTCAGGTGGCGCATATAAAATACCTAACAACATGTTTATTTATTTATTTATTTAACCGTGTCCTGTCTGGCTGTGAAGCAAACTGAATTGATGTCTGAACGCTGGTGACAAGCCTTACAGATTTACTCTCAGGTGGAGCATCAAAGCGTCTGTTTTTAATGTCACGCCTGAAACTTAAAACTTTATTGTTATTGTTTTTGAATGCTTTGTAATTCCGACCAGACACTGAGTCAGAGGTGAAAGAGAAAGGAAAAGACAAAAGGTGGGGAGAGATGGGGGAAGTGGGTGGGTTCCACAAAAATAAACAATAATGAACAAAAGTCTGCTTCTAGACCTGCAGAAAGAGAAAGAATAGAAAAAAATGGGACACACAACAATACATCAGAAGCAAGCTACCACTGTGTCAGCCTAATGATGAAATATAAAATCAACATTGTTTAACTGAACAATCACACGATAATAAATCATAGTGCAATTAGTGGCAACAACAGCCTCAAGACATGTGTTGAACGTGCCCAAGCCCATACTTTTGAGAGCACAATGCGAGCACCTGTGTGTGTACACGCGCTTGTTTATGTAAGGTTTCTCTATAAAAGTGTCCAATAGAGAGTGTGAGGGACCACAGATCTGCCCCCAAAGATGTGTAGGAGACGGGGGGAGCTCCAAGTCCCAGAGATCCAGGCACTGCCCCAGAACACAGGAACCCCAAGGAGACTGCAACCAGAAAGGCCCCCGCCCCCCTCGAGAGGCACAGAGGATCGCCCTGGGGGGCCACAACCAGCAGCCGGCAGAGTCCCGGGAGATATCAGCGGCAAGCCCACAGGCCCTCCCGCAGCCTCCCACCCCCTAGCCGGCCGAGCCCGGGATCCAGCGACCCGGGACCCAGGGGCGACCACCCCCGCCGGGGACCCAGCAAAGCCCAGGGACCCAGACGCCACCAGGCAGCCAACGGGATTGATCAGGCAGATGCCAAAAATCTTAAACCCCCTGACCCGGGAGCCACGAACAATCAGGCAGACCAAGGCACCACACTCCACACCAGATGTGGCGTGGGAGGGGAGATGAAGATCTATATCATCAAAAGAAGTCCAAGGAGAAGAGAGGAGTCAAAGGCCTCACCTGACACATACAGTCATACACAAACACAGTCACACACTCCCTCCCTCATGCTCACACATGCACATACAACCAAAGACTTACAAAAATGCACGCCGGACACCCACTCATGCTCCCCATACACACCCTATTCACTCTGGTCCCGGTACTGCTGCACATTGGGTACAACCATTACCGGTTACCAGAGTTTGACCCTTGCTGCTGGGGTGCTGATGAGCAGGCTCCCCCGCCCAACGCTGAGCACAGCAAACCACCACCCCAGACCCCAACCAGATGGTCAGATCTCCCTCCTAGTCTCCAGCCCCAGGAAGCCAAGCAACAACAGAGGGGTGCTAAGACCCCTAGTCTCCCTCCGCCTGCTCCAATATAGTGTTGTGTGTTGATGAGGTGTATTCCATGGCTGTGGTGAGCGGGCAGTGCGGGCATTGTCTGGCCTATGCCAGCTGATGCCACTGCACCACCCCACTTGCACCCACAGCCCTCAGTGTCTAAGTGCAGTTTAAAATTGGAAGTGGGCACCAGCACTCGGGATGAGGCTGAGAAATCCCCCTGCCAAGTGCCGTTGAATGGGCTCACTCCCAAGGCCCTAAGTGTGTGTTTGCGTGGAATGTCATCGGTGGAAGTGTATAAGGTGCAAATAAAATTGGGGGGCAGGTTGCCACAGGAATGCGGAAATGGGGTCCATACACGCACTCCCTGACTTTTCCACCCCCCAAGGTCTTATGTGCATGTTTGTGTGATGATGTGAGGGAGCAGGAGGAGAAAATTATGCAGGGATGTGGAGGAATGGCTGGTTGGGCTTAGCCCTCCAGGGAGCCAGCTCCCCCACTGGCCCCAACAGGCACCTCTCTTGTCAAAATGCCACCCAGGGCATGGAGAGGGAGGTGACATGTTTAATGTTGAGAGTTTTTGCTTCCTGGAAGAAGATTCTAGATGTGAAGTTTGCTCTCTGATCTGACTGAATAACCTTAGGCAACCCAAAAACGGAAAAGAACCCAGTTAACACTTTTTTTACAGTCTACGTCGTTGGAAGACAAAGGGATAGCTTCAGGAAAACTAGTGGCAGAACACATGATGGTCAGCAGGTATCTACGTCCTGACCGAGATGGTGGAAGAGGCCCCACACAATCTATAACTATGTGATCAACAGGAGTGGAGACCACTGGAGTTGGGCACAAAGGAACAGGTCGAATCTTTTGATTCGGGTTCCCCACTGTCTGGCAAGTAGGGCAAATACGACAAAACTCCGAAAATTGTTGTTTCAGATTGGGCCAGAAGAAGTGGCGTAGGATGGCGTTAAATGTTTTATTAATTCCTAAATGACCAGACCACTCACTGTCATGGGCTAGGAAAAGGATATGAGGTCGAAACTTTTCTGGGACCACAATCTGTTTGATTTGTGCCCAATCAGAACCTTTGCCAGAGGGGGAGTCCAGCAACGAAACAATAAGTCATTTTCCAACACATAAGTGGCTTGACCGTCGGGGGACATAGGAGCAACATCATCCAGAGCAAAACAGGATGCCAGACTTGGATCTGTTTTCTGAGCATCAGCTAACGATTCGCAAGAGATGGGTAAGTTCGTTTGAGGAACTCTAGGGGCCAGATCAGGCGTAGTTACCGCCGGATTAGCACTGGTTACATCATCTGACAAAATCTGGAACAACACAGAGTCATTAATCGAGACTTGCGGGTGTTTCTTAATCTGAGCTTGAGTCAACACACAAGCCGGTAGCTTATCCAGGATTTCACAGATTTCAGGAGAAGAAACAAGTCCAGGAGGAGGCAAAACTAATTCACCCACAGCATAATTTCCCAGAATGATATCTACTCCAGGGGTAGGTAATTTATCCAAGATGGCTACTTTTAGGGGACCGGTAATCAGGGGACATGAGAGGTGAATAAGATTAATCTCTGCTGGAACGGACCCCATTTCTATGCCTTGTAACAGAACAAAATAACCAGCATGGCTAGTAGCTGAAAAGGTTAACACATTTTGTTTAATCAGAGTCTGAGAAGCCCCTGTGTCACGTAAAATCACCACTTCCTGACTGACTCCACCATTTAACAGTGCCACAACCCCAGAGGACAAAAAGGGCTTGAAGCCTAAATGAGGCACTTCGCACTTCTCTACAAGTTTAGGTTTTTCAGAACAGGCAGCTACTTGCTTAGCCGGGGGAGAGTGTCCACCTCTCCGGTTTTTTCTGCTGGAGCAGGTAACAGTCGCGGATTAAATGACATCTTTTGTGACAATAAAAACATTCAGGAGGATCACAATGGTCAGAAGATTTAGGAGAGGGTCTCATTACTCGGACAGAGTCAGGTTTTGACTCTCAGGGCTGATGAGTCAAAGCAAATTCATCAGCTAAAAAGGCAGCCGTAGAAAGAGAGGTGACTTTCTGTTCATTCAAATACAACCCCACCCTCTCAGACACATGTCTCTTAAATTCCTCCTCCAGAATCAGTTCTTTCAGATCAGCCAAGGAGATAACTCCAGAAGCTGAACACGATTTTTAAAAAAGGACAGACTTAGAGTGATCATATTCCACATAAGGCTGGTGAGGCCTAGCTTTTTCCAACCGGAACCGCTGATGATATGCCTCGGGAACGAGTTCATATGCGTTTAATACAGCAGCCTTCACACACTCATAACTAGCACTGTCCGTTAGAGACAGAGCAGAGATAACCTGGAGGGCCTTACCTCCATTATAGGTGTAATGACCACACCTCGCGAGGCCACTGCAAAGTCACCGCAATCCGCTCGAAGGCAAGGAAATATCCATGCACTTCAGTTTGTCTAAAAGGTGGAAGGAGGGAGATACACTTGCTGATGTCAAAAGCAGGCGGTAACAACGTGGCACCTGGGGGAGACGAGGCGTCTCGGGGCAAGGAACAGGGAGGCAAAGACAAGACCGAAGGATGGTCGGCAGCGGTCTGGCTCGAGGAAGCATTAGCGTCCAGGGTCCTCATCTGAAGCTCTAGCTCCCGGAGGCGAACCTCAGTGTCCATTCGTTTAATCTCAATCTCATGTCGGAGATTCCTTTCATGGGTTTTTTCTTCAGCTTGCATCTTAAGACGGGCAAGCCGTGGCTGAAGACGAGCTCCTGTTAGCGGGGAGGGAGGAGGGCTAGCTCCAGGCGAAGCTGAGTTGGGCGGAGACCCATCAGAGGATTCTTTTCTGGGAGAGGTCTGAAAGGCGGTGGGGGTGTCCCTCATTCTGTCATGCCAGTCCCCTTCTTCACTTGAAAGCGGCGAGGACACACCATGAGGGGACGGCAAAGGGAGAATCCCCTGAGTCTCCAGGTAATCCATGATCAGCTGGCGAAGTGCATCCTTAGTTAGCTGTTTAGGTACCAGTAAACTGAAGTGGGCGGCAACCAGCTGCAGATCGGCTTTGCGGCAACTCTCCAGCAGCCGGCGCGAAGGAGCTGCCGCAAATGCATGCAAGTCAAAGGTGGCCGTACTCCATCTCTAAGGGACACAAGAACAAAGTTAATATATTTACACACACCCAATAACGGGATAAAATGGGAAAATCCCATACGAGCCCCCACTCTGTTACGTCCCTCGGCTCTCTAGAGTCCCCTTCAGACAGGCCATGAAAAATGGAAATGTTCCGGACTCTGTCCGTAAGACCTTTGTGTCTGAATACAAACTTCTGGATAACGTTTTCCGTAATTAAACCGGATGAAGCCCCTAGAAACAGGTCCGGACTTGTCACGGACAGGGTGGCTGCTTCAGACTGGTGAGGTCGAGTTCCGGACCGGGAGGAGGAGGGGACCGGGGGACACTGTGCGCACCTAGATAGCTCGCTCCTGTAGCATCCGGCGAACTATGCCAGCTTGCCTCCTATGGTCCCGTCTAGACGCGTGACGGAGCGCTTCACACCGCTTCAGTGATTCCTTTAACCATTGAGCTTCATCATCCAGGTCTCTTATGCATCTTCGTGTGCAGAATTATGCGTGAAGGCAGCCGAAACGACAAGTTCCGGTACAAAAGGGGTGTGTCTGAAAACACAGTTCCGGTTAGAAACCGGATTGAATTGTCCACACATATTCCAGAATGTCTATCTAAAAAGGGTATAGAAGTGATAGGGAGGAGGAAGCAACGATGTTGTGTGTGGGATTAATAATAACAGAGTAGATGTGTCTCTAAAACAAAGGATTTTATTTAACAAACACAAAGTATGGACAACAAGTATCAGCTCACTAAGAACCCAAAAACTGAAATAGCTAAATATAAAAGGAAAAGACTAACTGAAAGCACCAGGCCAAAAGGGGCTGGGGGGAGGGAAACTAACAAACTGAAATACTCTTACTAGAAATCCTAAACAAAACAAGAGCAGTCCTGAAAGGCAGAGATGCTCGGGCACAGCCAAAATCAAAATCAAAGGGCCGGTCTACGGTCAATCCTAACGAGTTTACCGACGAGAGTACGAACGAAGCTAACAACCAAGCACTCGAGGCGAAGAGAGAGGTCTGAACACCTTCGTGCCCACACTTGCCTGTACCTTCTCACTGACTGAATTCCTGGGGGAGCTTTTTACCAGCTGAGCTCTGATGAGTGATTACGCACAGCTGGGGATGAAGCCAGGTGAGGAGGGAGCGGCTAAGGCCATCCAGTGGCCAAAGAGGGGAGCGTATGTAACATGGCTGATAACCGATATTCACCGATACCGATATGCTGACATTAATACTTCTAATATCAGCAGATTTTGTATACAATGAAAATTATTAAAGCTGAAATTATGTTATGTAGACACACCACACATATTTATGGTTCTGGGATGATTTCATTCACTGTTCACATGACTAAACAATTACATATCACCCCCCTCACCGTCTGAAACAGGCAAACAAATGCAGACAAGATGGAAAAAATATCAGTTGTTAATATCGTTTCGGTTTTATTTATCGAACCGATATGTTCAAAAATGACTAACATCGGCCGATATTGATGCCGATCAATTGTCCATCCCTATTTCCTACCCATTATCAGCATGTGCTGAGAAGGAGCTGGCTGTACAAGGTACTATTCTACATGATTTGTTCATTTTGCAGTTTGCTACACAATCATTCACCAATTCTAATAAAGACTTCATTGTTAAATCGATAAAAGCACCTGAAACCATGCTTTCCCCCTCGGCTAAACAGGTAAATCTGGCACAGAATATCAATGTGAATAACAGAGCATGGCCTTGAAATTATGCCTGTTTGACGCTCGCCCTCAAGACACAGCTGAACAGTTCAGCGCTGAACCAGAGCGGAGCAGCGTGAATGAATATGCACTTTGACTGGGAGTGTGGAAACCAGAACCACCTCAGCCGGGCTGCCTGACAGCCTCCTGCTGTTCAGCACTTGACTTGTGGCAGCTTACAAAGGTTTCTCTTTTTTTTCCCCCCTTTCTTTTTTTCTGGGTGGATCACAAGCTAAGCCAAGCACAAATGCAACGAACAAAACTTTATTAGGAGTGGTAAAGACAGCGCCGACTCAGTTCCACTTTCATTATTTGGAGGACTTGGGGAAGTTGACTCTGTACTTCTGGGAGCAATGTTTGGAAATTCTTGTATGCTCTAAAAATAAAAAAAATAAAAATAAACAGGAGCCTTGGAGAATTTTCTGTAATAATTTAATGGAAATGATGTCATGTAAGTTCTTCTCAGAAGACAAAATTAAATAGACATCTCACGCAGAAATCTGGAAGAATGTGAGCTGTTGCAGGAAAAGAAGAACAACATTGTTAAAATAGTTATAGAGCAAAAGAGTAAAATAACAAAGCTTGACTAGAAAAGGCCTATTTATTGATAACAGAAGCTCAGAACTGAAGCTACAAAATGCGACACGTTTTTTAGGTAACTCCTACATTTGGGGGGATAACGAGACACATAATCTGTTCTATAATTAGATGACAACTCTTTTGTTTCCACAGGCATGTTAGATGTTACAGTTGCCTCAAGTGTTTCTAGGCAGCAGTAGCTCAGGAAGGAGAGCAGGTTGTCCAATAAGGGTTGAAGGATCGATCCTGGCTCTTGGCAGAGAATGCTGCTGTTGTGTCCTTGGGCAAGACCCTTAACCAACATTCTCTGCTGGTGGTGGTCAGAGTGCCCGGTGGTGCCAGTGCTCTACAGCGCCGCCTCTGTCAGAACGCCCCAGGGGAGCTGCGGCTACATCGTAGCTCATCACCACCAGGGTGTGAACGTGTGTTTGCATTGGTGAATGACTTTGTATTGTAAAGTGCCTTGGGGGGATTCTAGGACTCTAGAAGGTGCTGTATCAAATTCAGGTCATTTACTAACAAGTACTATTTTAAGATTATGTTTTATGCATTCTAGCTTTTGTTAGTGCTGTATGGTGAAGCAGATGGTGGCAGGTTGCAGGTTCAAATTTCAAGTGTGGCCTTTCTTTACGGAATGGTGACTCTAAATTTTTCCTCTCTGGAAGTCAGCCGTTTCCCACTGGAAGCATCAAGCAGTGTGGAATGGCAGCGGAATGATTTACTCCCGAGCTTCAATGGGGTCCATTACACACCAGGAGAGTCTTGGTCGCAGTACAACTTCCTCACTGGACAATCTGCTCTCCTTCCTGAGCTTTTCTGCTGCTTTTGTTCTTCTGATAACGACCCAGATTACTTAACTTCTCAGTTAAACGAGCGCTGCTTCTCCATTCTGGACAACATCTGTCCTGTCAGAACCAGATCAGTTCCTGCAGTGAACCCTACTCCCTGGTTTACTGACAGCCTTCGCAGCCTGAAGCACCAAAGTAGAAAAATTGAGCGCTTGTGGAAGAAAACCCATCTCCACGTCCATCCGCTGCACCTAAAGGATCTTCTGACATCCTTTAACTCTGCAGTCAGAGACGCGAGGGTTTCCTATTTCTCCAAACTGGTGTCCCAGAGCAAAGGGAACCCCAAGGTGCTGTTTAACACCATCAGCAGCATCGTCTCTTCTGCCACTCCTACAGCCTCCATCCACTCTGTTACAGACTGTGAGAACTTTCTGTCTTTCTTTGTGGACAAAGTCAATAAGGTTAGATCTAGCATCTCTCCTTCAGTCTTATCGCCGCCTCTCCTGACTCCAACCAGGCCCATCATCCTAGATAGCTTTGCTCCTGTTTCTTTGCCTGAGTTAACCAAACTGCAGACCTCTGCATGCCCCCTTGACATCCTACACTCATCTTTGTTTAAAAGTGCTTTTCAGTCCATCGGTCCCAGCGTGCTCTCTATAATTAATGCTTCTCTAGTTTCTGGTCAGGTCCCTGCTTACTCTAAGAATGCTGTAATCCACCTGCTTCTTAAAAAAACTGAGTCTTGACCCCTCTCTCCATAGCAGCTTCAGACCCATCTCTAAACTTCTGTTCATCTCCAAATCAGAAAATACCTAACATTTTGGTGCCATATACCTGTCATGCAGGTCGGCCGCTGAGGTGTCGTCTCCGGGAGCTGCTTCCTGCTTCGGTCCGAGGGGCTGGAATTGCTTCCCAGCCGGCTGGATGGCTCCGTGGGTCCTCTCTCTCCAGCTGTCTCGCGCGCGTCGGACTTCGGGGTGACTCCACCACGCAGGAGGGATTGGGATTGGATTGGAGGAGTGAGTGAGTACCTCTTTTTTGCAGCCTTGCACATATAAACCTGGTTGACTTGACAGTGTGTTTTACGTATGAGTCTGCCTACCGGACGCGGAAGACGTTCCGTGTTTCTTCAAGAGGTTTTGGACTGTCCCGGTGAAATAGAGATGAAAAAGAAGGGACGTAGCCGCTGAGTTTTTATGGTCGGTCCAGATGATTATAGGATGTTCCGCTCCCTCCAGCCAGTGTCGCCACTCCGCCAGGGCCAATTTTATGGCCAGCAATTCCCGATCCCCAACATCGTAGTTCTGCTCAGCTGGGGAGAGGCGGCGAGAGAAGAAAGCACATGGGTGGATACGGTGATCTGAGGGGGATGGTCTGATGATACCAGATGCAAGGGATTCGTTTATGTAGGTGGACATGCTGAGCTGTTCGGGTTTGGAAAGGTTATACAACCTGCTGGATGGAACTGTGGCGCCTGGCAGGAGATCGATGGCACAGTCGTAAGGTCGGTGAGGAGGTAGAGAAGAGGATCGGACCTTACTGAACACAAAGGAGAGGTCAAGGTACTCCTCCGGCACTCCTGACAGGTCGGGGAGAACTGGGGAATCGGCTGTTGGTTTGGAGGTTGGTGCTGAACAGATGGGTGAAGAAGAACGAAGGCAGTTAGTTAAACAGTGGGAGCTCCAAACAGTAACTTGGGATGTTTTCCAATTTGTGGGTTATGAGTCATCAACCAATCATATCCAAGGACTACTGGGGAGTGAGGAGAAGGAAAAACAAAACATGAAATACTTTCCTGGTGGTTGCCTGACACCAGAAAGCTGACTGGCACGGTCTGGTGGGTTATGGTAGTGAGAGTGTTGCCATCCAGGGATGATGCACGTAGAGGAGTCGGAAGGGGAATAGTGGGGATGTCCAGATCTTGAACGACTGATTTGTCCAGCATGTTACGTTCGCATCCAGAATCCAGTAAAGCCTTCAACACACGACTTCCTTGGTTATACGTCACAGTACAGGATAGCATACATCGGGAATATGGGCCACCATTACCACCCACCAGTAATCCCGGAACTACTGGTGGGCTTGCCCTTTTAACCGTAAGCCACAATTCGAGATTCTGTGCCCCGGCTGACCACAATAGAGGCAAAGGTTAGCGTAGAAGCGACGTTGCCGCTCCTCCTGGCTTAACTGGGTTCTGCCGATCTGCATAGGCTCATCCCCAGAAGATGATGCAACTGGTGGCTGAGTAGTTCTGGTCTGAATTTGTGAAAAATATGGCTTCCTAGAGCCCTTAGAATGCTCCTTGAGGCGTTTTTCGATTCCTATGGTCAGGGCTATAAGGGCTTCTAGGTCGGGAGGTTCCTGGCATAATGCCAACTGTTCCTGGAGACGGTCATTTAATCCCTGGGTGAATGCTCCCAGTAATGAACCACGATCAGGTGAGGAAGTTGCTGCCAGCGTGTGGAATTCTATTGCGAAATCTGCAACTGTTTGGTTTCCCAGATGGAGATTCCACACCCTTTTGGCTACCTCAGCTGGGGACTCAGAATGATCGAACATTTGGTTAAATTCTGTCAGGAATTGTGAGAGCGGACCACGCAGAAAACTGGAGTCATGGCTCCTGGCTTCAGCCCAATCTAAAGCTTTACCACGGAGTAGCCCAATAATATAGGAAATTTTTACTGAGTCTAATGTGAAAGCTTCAGGCGATCTTTCAAAAGCTAACTGGCAATTAAAGAGAAATCCGCGGCATTTGCCGAACTCACCGGAGTAGATGTCTGAAGGGGGAGAGTTGGGTATCCGGAAGTTTACAGCAGGCGGCGGAACCGGAAGTGTGGACGGAGGAGAAACTGGAGGCTGCTGAACTGAAGGTTCCGGGGGAGTTAAGCTAGTTGTGAGATTGCGTAACATAGTTTCCATCTGGAGTAATCGTCGGTGGGAGTCGGAGACTTGCTCCAGTAAGCCATGGATGACGTGTTCATGGCGTGTGAGTATCTCAGAAACAGCGAGCAGAGCATTAGAGGACGGGTTGGATTCTGCAATGGGGTCAACGTTATGGCCGGATGATTCTGTCATGGCGGGTGAGAGTTTCTTGACCCACGACATGCAGAATCATCACAAGAAACCGGCAAGTAAGTAAAACGTTCTTTATTATAAAATGAGAGGAACGGGAACAGACGTCGTGCAGGCTGGCAGCAAGGCTCCAGGAGAGGATTCTGAGGAGGGAGAAAGAGTGAGTATATGGAGGGAAGGATGGGGGATAATCTGAGGATGGGAGCTTAACTGATGTAGATAGTGGTGAGAGCCTCAGGAAGGGCTGTGTCAGGTCCGGGTGAGCAGGAGGGCTCCAGAAGGAGGAGGAACTGTTGAATCGGAGAGGAGGTAGGAGCAGAGGCTTGGTGGGTGCAGGTGAGCGGCTGAGAGCAGGCGGCCAGGGGAGGAGACAGCGTGATATGAAGTGCAGGAATCCAAGCTGGTATTGAGATGGTGGCGTGTGGAGTGAAAACCTGGAGCAGAGTAGGGAAGAGTAGTCAGGGTCTCTGGTAACCAGAGCCGGATTAACGCAAAGGCAAAGTAGGCACGTGCCTAGGGCCTGATTGGCTGGATGGGGCCCAGACAGAGGGACAAAATTAAAAATTAATTAATTTAAAATTAAATGTACAAATCTCCTATGATATAATTTGTGGATAGGACTCCTATCTACAGTTTATTTCAACATTTATTAATTAACTAAAAATAGTGATAATGTTTATCTTAACCATAGACCGTTACATTAGCTACGTCACATTAACGCCAGCCCATGACTGTATTCTACAATTTGGGCGCCACCCAATGAAGGACGTCAGAGAAGCGGTCAGTCAGAGCGGGACACAACAAAGCTAGCAGGTGTTTTTGAGTAGGCTAACTTTCACGATGCTTTCGGGTGCGGCAAAACGTAAAAAGAAAAAAAAATGAAGAGGAACAAAAGAAGAGACGGCGGGGGCTTTACAGAAGTTTCTGTCGGGCTGCTCGGGCAGCCGTCCGACAGCTGTGAACCTGCTCGAGTCAGCAGAGCCAGAGGCCAGACCCAGAGCAGACACAGCCCGAAGATGCGGCGGGAAATGCGGCGGAAGACGCTGTAGCACCAACTCCGTCACAGAAGGATGAACTGGAAGAACAGCAGCCAACCAGAAGTGAGCCCAATCTAGTCTTACAGCAGGAGCCTCTAGACCCAGAAAGGGTGTTAACAAGCTACATCTGATCCTGCAGTGGTACATAACCAAACTGATGACAGGATGCGTGAGTACTTTGCACTAAACCATCCCTCTCAAAATATTGCATATTTCTCTGCATCACAGAGGAAATGTGGAGACACAAACCGAAGCTTAACCAAGGAGCATTTCTTTAGACGTGTTTCTGCTGTGACTGAGGCCTGTGATGCTGGAATGCTGAAGATTATCCCGGAGTGGAGCATGCTAAATGGTTTCCTTGGTAAGTGTTGCTGGTTTTATTCATTTTTATTTTTAAATATTTTTATTATTGTTCAAATAACAAAACTAACAATAAGTTCACACTCAGAAAATAGACACAGAATTTCTGATTCAGCAGAGGCAACAACAGCCTGAATGAGCATAAAGCAAGATCAAAACTTAAGATAACATTTTCATTTTATTAAAATACTTTCTTTTAAGATTATAGATTGTATAAAATTTATACTGTAATCATTTAAGCTGCGTGTTTATAGTTTGTTTTTGCACCTTTAAAACATGCTTCAGTCCATTCAAATGAATCTATTTCTTCTTGAATGTCTTTCCACCATCATGTGATTAATTTGTCAACATTTATAAATGTTGTAAGCTATTTTATTTAGCAGAAAATCTTTTTAATTAAATGTGTTGATTAAATGTAAACAGAGCAAATAAGATGAATATATTTGCTCTGTTTACATAGTATAATGACACCTAGTGGTTATTTACTGGTACCGCCTTGACATTGACACTCCCAATGGATAAGATGAGGATAATTTATTAGCATTTATACAGCTGTGTAATGATGTATAATTAATATAAAAAATTGTCTGATAGAATGTTTTACATACAAACAACCAATTTTTAACCAAAGACTAGGCTACGTAAAATGTGAATGAACTTTTATAAGTAACTTTGGTAAGTTTCAGATTTCAATTCATTAAATAACATCGATGGAGGGGGGGGGCATAAAATGCAGCCTGCATAGTGTAGTCCATTTATTTAATCCAGCTCTGCTGGTAACAAACAGCAACTAGAAAAAATGCAGGATCAAAAACGGGTCAGAGGCTAGAGCTACCCAAAACTGAGCAATCATCCGGCGTGGTGAAGTGTCACACTGCTCCTTATATCCCCTGGGCCTTGATGATGAGATCAGCTGCAGCTGGTGACTCTCAGACACGCCCACCTGAAACAATACTCAGAGAAAACAGGTTACATGCAGGAGACTCACCAAGGATCGTGACATTCATATCCAGACAGGGGACTTCGGGTGGTGACAACTTAAAACCCGGGTATATATGAGGCCCGTAGTGCCTGTTTGAATTCAAAACTACAGCTGGGGTATTCCAAAATAGTGGATGTCATCATTTGAATCTCTCCGATATCTGATATTCTGTTGAAATGAGAAAATCACAACTGAGGTGACTCACATTGGCTTCGTTTTTCTCTTGTTGTTTTATGGTGGCCACCTTAACATCGTCGCTTGTTTTTTTTGTTTTTTTTTGTTTGTTTTGTTTTTCCTTTTGTTGTAAAAAGCCTTTGAGCGCCTCAAGGCCTGCAAGGAATTGTATTTGGGTTTAATGTGTTCTATACAGTTTATTTATCTTCTTTAGTTGGATTAATTGTTCCATTAAAGGTAGTAATGTATTGACTGGTAGAGCGATAGTGACCATCTACGGTGAATCATTTGTTTGGTATCCTGCCAAATGTCTCAGTTTAACTACCTCAGTCCTTCCTGGAATGTAAACACCAGCCAGAAATCCCAGTCAAACCAAAATCCCAGTTTAGGCCCAGAGTAAAACAATTCCCCAATTTACAACACCCTTTGTCACCTGAAGCAATACATTTTTAGGTTCCTGTGCATTCTGACTCACAATTTTTTGGTTTGCTTTCATCTACAAAACTTAAAGCTCAACTCAAAAAATCCCACTATTTTCACCCAAGCAATCACTAATTGTCTCGCTGACGTTCGTTGTTTAACATGAAAATATGGCTCAGTTTTAGCAATAAACCACACCAAAAGGTTGTGGCTAAACAACTCACAGCTGCTCTTGATGAACATAACATCTATGATTGCTTACAGTCAGGTTTTCGTAGAGCTCATTCTACTGAAACAGCTCTTCTTAGGGTCTCTAATGACCTTCTGACTCACAGTGATGCAGGGGACTGTTCTGTTCTGGTCCTGCTGGACCTGACTGCAGCCTTTGACACTGTTGACCATCACCTGCTACTGGAGAAGCTGAGAGACTGGGTAGGCCTATCAGGATCTGCTCTGGAGTGGTTCTCCTCTTATCTTTCTGAGCGCTCCTTTTCTGTGGCCGTCTCCAAGTTTAGGTCCTCCACCACCTCCCTTACCCACAGTGTCCCACAAGGTTCTGTGCTGGGGCCTCTGCTCATCCTCTATCTGAGCCCTCTTCAGCACATCCTGAGCTCCTTCAAAGGAATCTCTTACCATCTTTATGCGGATGACATCCAACTGTACATCTCCTTTAAGCCCCATGAGATGTCTAAGCTGCAGCTGTTACACACCTGCTTAGACTCTATTAAAAGCTGGATGGCTGGGAGCTTTCTTCAGCTGAATGAAAATAAGACTGAGATCCTCATCTGTGCCCCAGACAAGCTGGTTCCCAAAGTCAGAGACTCTCTTGGTCAGCTTGCTTCCCACACCAAACCTTCTGTCAGGAATCTTGGCGTGACCTTTGACCCAACTCTCACCCTCGATTCTCATGTCAGTTCTCTTGTTTGCTCTTCCTTCTTCCATCTCAGGAACATTGCAAAGCTAAGTCCCATTCTGTCCCACTCTGAACTTGAGACAGTTCTCCACACCTTCATCTCCTCACGCTTAGACTACTGTAACTCTCTTTTCACGCGTCTGAGCAGAACTTCCTTGAACAGTCTACAGGTGGTTCAGAATGCCTGTGCTCTGTCAAAATGGGTGTAGCTAACCGCTCTGAGTTTTCCTGTTTGCAGGTGGGCGCGCCCGGAGAGCAGCTGCTGCGAATTCCCTCATCAGCTCGCAGGGGATTTAAGGAGCGGTGTGACAATTCACCAGTGCTGGATGATTACTCACATTGGGTAGTTTACTACAGCTCTAGACCTGTTTCTGATTGTTCTGCATCCTGTGCTTCCTGTTTCAAGCCTCGTCATCATCTGTCCCGTTCCTCCGTTCTCCCGCCCAGGTACTCTCATCATCTGCCTGTTACCAGCTCGTCAACCTGCATTCTCACCTGTTACTACAAGGAGCCTCTGGATCTCCTGTCCACCAGCCATACCGCTTCTCTTTGGCCGCCTGCTCTCCTGCGCTCACCTGCCCGCTCTTGGAACTGGAGCTCAGCTCCCAGCCTCCTCCACCAGCTACTACTCAGACCTGACACGCCCTCCTCTCCACGCTCCACTACCTTACTGGAATCCGTAAGCCTCCATTCGATCACACCTTCCCCGTTTGCTTTACATTTCTCACTCTTGTTCTCTGTCTCAGAACGCTGCCAGAACCGTCCCCCTCCGACGTCTCCCCAGCCTCATCAAACTCAATAAATTATATATTATTTATACTCACCTTGTCTCTTTCGTGATTCTGCATGTCGTGGGTCAAAAGATTTGACCACATCATGACACGCTCGGCTTCTGACCAAGTCCTCCAAACACACTCACATCACCTCGCTTCTCCTCCAGCTTCACTGGCTGCCAGTCAATGTCAGGATTCATTTCAAGATCCTGGTTCTGGTCTATAGGGCCATACATGGACAAGCACCATCTTACATTGGAGATCTTCTTAGTCCCTACACCCCCAGCAGGTCCCTGAGGTCCAGTGATCAAAGCCTACTGGTTGTGAAGCACCAGGCTAAAGACCAAAGGTGACAGATCATTTGCTGATGTGGCCCCCAGACTCTGGAACTCTCTCCCCCTGAGCCTGAGATCAGTGGACTCAGTGGACTCCTTTAAAAAGCAGCTGAAAACTCAAGCTGGCTTTTGTATGACCTTCTTCACCACTCTCTCTTTATTCTGCTCTCCCCACCTATTCCACCTTCCTCAGGATCCTCTGATTTCCCTCTTTCCTATTCACTCTCTCTCTCTTTCTTAACATTTTTTAATCACAATTGTCTATTTTTTGCTCATTTTAAATATATTTTAATCATTTTCTAATTTTTTTTTAATATTTTTACATTTTTTGTTTTTGTGAAGCGCCTCGTGGTTTTTATCTTGAGAGGCGCTGTAGAAATGATATTTTCTTCTTTTCTTCTTCTTCTCACTGTGCTCCCCGCTTGACTCGCAAGATAACAAGATCCCTGAACACTTCAAAGGTCACGGTTAGTTTATGCAATCCACCATTAAACCAAAAAAAAAAAAAAGGAAATCACGTTTGATGTCATATAGGATGATGCTCCTCTCCACTGCCAGGGTTAAAGCCATAAAACACACAGCTGCACTTCTGGAATGATTCTGGAAGTAAATAAAGTCGTTGGGTCGCATGTAAACTACCTATTTATGAAATTGCATCTTTGCAGTACTTTTATTGTGAAAATTATTGGGTTTTTTTTTACACTAAAACCGTGTGCGATTTCCTGTTTAGCCCCATATTAAACTGTGGAAATGGACGTGTCCCAGAAGCGGCTCACAGCAGAGATAGAACCCGATCCCATCTTTAGCGGCGTGGTGTGCTGCTTCTGGGATGCATCTGAAATACTCTGTGCAGTAGCTTGTTTGAAACACTCTCAATGGATTCTATTTGAAGCAGGGATGCTCTGCTGCCGTTCCGCACCGCCTATGCTTTCAGTGTGAAATGAGGGTCAGAATGTGAATGGTGTTAGTCTCTCTCTGGTCCTGTGACTGACTGGTGACCTGTCCAGGCTCCCCCCACATCTTGCTTGATGACAGCTGGACACAGCTGCCACCTCCCTGTGAACCAACATAGAAGACAGTATAAAACATGTGCAAGTGAGTATTAATTAACCTGCTGTGCATCTTGACCTGTAATGTAGGGATGGTACAGAGAAACCAAAGCACACTGTGTGTGTGTGTGTGTGTGTCTGTGTGTGTGTGTGTCTGTGTGTGTGTGTGTGTGTGTGTGTGTGTGTGCGTGCGTGCGTGCGTGCGTGCGTGCGTGTGTGTGTGCGTGCGTGCGTGCGTGCGTGCGTGCGTGTGTGTGTGTGTGTGTGTGTGTGCCAAAAAACAAATGTCAAACTGACACTTAACACTGAGCAGATGTACTTTAAAACATACGTGGTTAAATGTAAAACAAATGATGAACTGATAAATAAATAAACTCTTAATTAAGATTTCACCAGCTTTCATTTGTAAACTATGAAATTGTTTATGTTAATAGTTATTTCGTAACAATATTAAAATCTTAAATATTTATAATTATTCAATATTTTGTCTTAATTTGTTCAGTTGCTATTTCTGTACACTGTTTTTGGGTGTTTTTTCCTATTGTGAGATGTCGCCTAAGTATGTTATTTTACTCCAAGCATCAGTCTTAACATTTTAATCTTTAGAAATAAAAATGTATTAAAGTATACTGGAATGCTGGACTTTGAGACTTGTATGCTTACATCTGTGGTTTATGTATTTTCTCAGGACAAATACATCTTTGTTTGAGTTATTTGAGTTACATATCCCTACTCTGGATTAGTACTTTATTTGTTTATCAAAAAGGACTTGAAATAGAGAGAATATTACCCCAAGCCCATGTGGTTATGAAATGTCAGCGTTCTCTAATGACGTTTCCTACAGTTACTCATTTTCTGCATAATAAAGTAAAGATAAAAAATGCTATGATGTTCTTTGGTTCCTCAGTTTTTTTATTAATTTATTTCCTTCTCAACTTCTATAACTTCTTTACTGTAAGGTAGTTTCCTCACTGTACCGACTGTCACAAAGAACAACAGAAAGGAAAGTCGAACACAGGGCGTATTGAGAGAAGCACAGAGTCTAAGTGCTATAGAGAGACAGGCGGTGACCTCGTGGGACGGGTGCACACCATCACAGTTCATGAATTGGCTCCAGATGGGAACTGGCAAGTGGGAAAAGTGGAAGAGAATTGTATCGACAGGTTATGTGGGGGTAGGCCCTGAGCGAGGCCATTAGCCATGTTGCCAAGCCACTGGGGAAAACTCAGTCAGTTTGAGTTTTCACTTCACCTGAGTGTTGATGGCAGTGAACGCCGACCACCCTGGAAAGAAGCCCGGTGTCGGGTCAGAATACGAGTCAAGATGCTGATGAGCAAAGCACCGCAACAATCGCGTTAATGTGTGGGAGGCACGAGGACAATTGTCCTGTTCCTGTCCTCGTCTCATTCTCTTTAATGAGATTATTATGAGGTTCTTCCCCATTAATGACTCCTTCTGTTCTTCCTTAACATTTCATTTACACCATCCTGATAACATTGTTTAACACCAAAAAGCTCTGCAGGAGTCCAGCGTGCACCTTGCTTTACCTGATATTTGCTGACTGTGTTTAAAGTGAGAACAACTAAATATTCAAGGTTCTATGACAGATTTTTATATCAATATGACAGGATATCTAATCATATTCATTAAAAACTATTTTAAATGACTATAAGAATTCATTTTTTAAAAATCCTTAAAGAAAACTCTCAACATTTTCCATTTTTTCTGAAAATGTGTCAAATTTTAGCAAAAGACCAAATATGTTGTTTTTATAAAGCAAACATTAGCATTTGAACAAATTAACATAAACATTAAAATAACATCTAACACAATGACTTTATGATTTAAATTTTATATTATGATCTTTTAAATAATTTAAAATTGTATTGTTCTTGTGAGGCACCTTGTGATTTTTATCTTGAGAGGCCTTATATAGCAAACCCTAACAGGTATTGGGCTTGAAGTGTTTCCTACATTGTTGCAGACTTTTGCATTGTGTTGCATCTTTAGATAAACAAATGATACAACATTTTTATTCTGAGCCAAAAACACTGGAAGAGATGTTGACTTAAGCTACATTTAATAGAAAAAAATGAAAATCAACAGATGCACAAATCCATTTAAATATGTTTAATGAAAGCCATGGCATGGTCAAAGACAGTTTGTAAATTCAAATTCAATTCAAATTCAAAAATACTTTATTAATCCCAGAGGGAAATTGATTGCTGTAGTAGCTCAGAATAATAATAATAATCAAGTCGTCAAAGAATTGTTGTATATTACAATGGCTGTTGGCAGGAAGGATCTCCAGTAGCGGTCAGTGTTGCAGCGAAACTGAAGAAGCCTCTGACTGAAGACACTCTTCCGTTGTCGGACAGTCTTGTGAAGAGAATGCTCAGGGTTGTCCATCATTTTCTTGATTCTGTGGAGAATCCTTCTTTGCATGATATCCTCCAATGGTTCCACAGTCATCCCCAGAACAGGACCCCACGAAGGCAGAGAGGTGGTGAAGAACACCCAGAAAACACAGAGAATCGGGGTGATGGACTGGAGGACCTGAAAAAGACGGATAAACGTCTTCTTCTTCTTTTCTTAGGCAGGATAGACGCCTAGTCGGCATGTTGCTGCCACAGCAAACAACATTCCTCTCTCAATGATAATCACACACTCATGTAAACTCCAATCTGACGTAAAAAAAAAGCCAGCAGCGCTCCCACACTCCTTGCATCCTCCACCCGCAACAAGGTCCGTAGACTAAACACCCTAACCCCTACGCAAACCAAAAACTCAAACAGGGCCCTCCTTTCGACCGAGTTATCGGAACAACGCAGCAAAACATGTCTCACCGTCTCCAGCGCCTCACAACGGCATAGACCATCAGAGTGCTTCTCCACCAACAAGAGACCCCCCCCCCCCCCCCCCCCCGGAGACAACTATAGCTCAGTCTCAACCTCATCGTGATCACATAATCTCTCCTCCTGCAAGACAGCGCTAACCCAGGGTACCCCCACCCGACTCTACAGGTCATAAGAAGCCCTCCCTGGAGCCCCAATGTCCAAAGAGGCCTGCCACAGTTTGCATGCCACCCAACCCACCGCCAAGCGACACTCGTGCATACCCAACCCCATCTCCGCATCCACCTCGCCACTTGACAGCGCCCCCTTAGCCATTGTGTCCTACCATGCAGGGAAGGCATGGTATATATATATATATATATATATATATATATATATATATATATATATATATACCAAGAAACAAAAGACTTACAGATTTTCATTCTGCATCTTAAATCAGTACCACAAAAGGTGTGGCTGAATTTCAGGGATTTTAATGCCATTACACTTTAAAAGCACACCTGATTTGTCTTTAGATTTCCCCAACTTCTGCATAAAGCATGCAACTAAAAGAGAAGTAAAAGCAACAAATTTAGGAGCTTAACAAGATGTTACAGGTCATTGCCACGTTGCAAAGTGAGCATCTAACTGCAGTCCCCGGTTTTTGACAGTGGTGACAGACTGTGATGTGGCGCTCGTCTAGCTTCGCCAGGAGAGGCGTCTATTCTTATCAGCTCCTCTCGGAGCAGGATATTTGGAGTGAACACTGTCAAAACTCTTTGCAGTCCTCATCTCAGCTGAAGACAACTCGTGCCACAGCACATCAGTCAAAGGAAGGCCTCGCTATCTCTCTTGCCTGAAAGACAATTTGGTGTGAGGATGTGAATGCATGAAGAAAAGAAAAAGTTTGCAGATGACATTTTCCTTTAAAACAGCATAAATACATCTGAAGAGACAAGCTCCGCTCAATGTTTAATAAACCCCACAACACTAAAAGTTAGGAAAATCAGCAAGTAGAGTGCAAAATACTTTTAAAGGGAAATTAGGAAAGTGTTTTTTTTACTCTAAAATTATTTCGTCATGTTGACGGAGGCTCTTTTTTTTACAGTAACAATGCTGCATGATTAATCAAAAACACATAATCCAGATGTGTATTTACATCTCATCTGTCCAATCCTTCATTTTCATCGTGTTGGCATCTTTATGTCTGTGTGTCGGTCACCTGTTACCGTATGTGTGCGAGTGTGCTCTTCCTCTTTTTAGTTGCCTATCACCCTCTACAGTGTGTGTTGGTTGTGCCTCGGTGGGTACGCATGTGTTCGCTGTCTGACTCCATAAGCCAGTGGAGTCGAGGGAGTTGTCAGAAGGTGGTTGCCCTGGTTTCCTGAGTAAGAAAGATGAGCATCTCCTCCACAAACCTCGGAACAAAGAGACAGCCTTCTTCACTGTAGCTCAGAAAAAAGCAGCAAAGAAACAGCTTGCAAACCACTGGCATTTAGATTTGAAAACAAAGTATTAGATTTATCTGATTGTGCTGAAATTAACCGTACTTGTGCCATTCCTTGTCCAATTCATCCCCCTTACAGGAAGCAGCAGTTATTGTTGAGGATTAAAACTCACCCATGCTCTTGTCTCAGCATGTCAGCAGTTTGTTTGTTATGCTCCCATCTGAAGCATCTGTGCAGAGCCTCTATGGAGTTCGGCTAAATAAATTAGAGAGGCCTGAGTAACTACATTTTTAGCTTCGTGCACTAGACACACATTATCCAGAGCTGTTTAAAGCCATAAATACCTGCTGGGCCTCAGTATTACCAATCAGCTGCCATCAAGAGCCCACAGAGAGGTTGGATAGGTTGAAAGACTGCACTGGATAGAGAGCCTCATGACAAAAAATCAATTAATTGAATGAGAGAACAACTCAAGCAAGGATGGAGTTTCAGTGCTGTGATAAAACAAAGTGCACATTATGTTTTAAAATGTGAAAGAAAATATGAATTAGGCATCCAGATATTCCAGCAATGATAGGTTGACTCTTTCATTGCAGGCTGAGTAACTGAAAACGACTTCCTGCAGTTTGATGACATTTTTCCCCTATGAGAGTTTGGAAGAAGAAGAAGAAAATATCATTTCTATAGCGCCTCTCGATAGAAATCACGAGGCGCTTCAAAAACAAAAAATGTAAAAATATAAAAAAATAATTTTGAAAATGGTTCAAAATATATTAAAAATGAGCAAAAAATAGACAATTGTGATTAAAAAATGTTAAGAAAGAGAGAGAGTGAATAGGAAAGAGGGAAATCAGTGGATCCTGAGGAAGGTGGAATAGGTGGGAAGAGCAGAATAAAGAGAGAGTGGTTGAAGAAGTCATACAAAAGCCAGCTTGAACAAGTGAGTCTTCAGCTGTTTTTTAAAGGAGACCACTGAGTCCACTGATCTCAGGCTCGGGGGAGAGAGTTCCAGAGTCTGGGGGCCACAGCAGCAAATGATCTGCCACCGTTGGTCTTTAGCCTGGTGCGCCGCACAACCAGCAGGCTTTGATCACTGGACCTCAGGGACCCCCCCCCCCCCCCCCCACACACACACACACACACACACACACACACATGGACAAGCAGGTTCAGAAAATGGATGGATGGATAATCCTAAAATTGACTGTTATATATATATATATATATATATATATATATATATATATATATATATATATATATAACAGGGCACTTTGTGCATCATTCAACCGAACACTGGAGCTCGACAGAGTAAAACCCTCTCTGTCTGACCCTGTTCTATGATATAAAGTAAAGCTTCCTTTACCCCAGACATGAAAGCGGCGTCTAACTTAACAGATGCTTTTTACCCATGAATCTCCCTTCTAACCATGGAGCTTCAGACATGAAAGGAAAGCGAAAGAGTTCCATGCTGCTGGTCCTGCAAGCTTTCTTCCTGTTAAAGGGGAGTTTTCCTCTCCACTGTTGCTGCATGCAGTTAGTGACTCAATGCAATCTGCTGGGCTCCTTATATAAGAATGAACTGAACTGGAATGTTTACTTTGTGAAGTCCCTTGAGAACACTCTTGTCATGATTTGACACTATATAAATGAACTTGAATTCAATGTAATTTCACAAGGAATGACTTATCGGCACATAACTTTTAATTTGAAAGTTTCCAGATGTTTTACACTGCTTTCGTGTTTAACTTCCTGTCTTGCTCAGCCTAAACTGCTGAGTTTGACGCGTTTTGGAAGCGTAGCACATAAAAAATAGACTTGAAGTGGACGTAATTTTGACTTTAGAAGTGTGTGTGTGTGTGTGTGTGTGTGTGGGGGGGGTATCTTTACAGTATGCTCTAATGGGAAACAGGCTTCAACACAAACGGTTGCTTTCTGCTTGGTCCTAGAGCTCAACCAGTGTCAATTTAATATAAAGTAATATTGTTTTTGGTTGGTAAAAAGTGCAGGAGTCAAAATTTGACTTTGGAAAAAGTTGGGGGGACATGCCCCCCCCCCCCCCCTCAAAAAAAACTACGTCCATGTGAAGCGTAATGAAAGCGTCTCTTTGCTTCTTGCACTTTGCTGCCGGTGGAAATGAACCCGTCCTGTAAAACGGCGGCTAGTATGTGTCACGGCCGTTTCATGATGCTTTACCTTCTGGTGGAAAGGAGGTTTAAGAAATGGAGTAGCAAAAACAAATACCAAAGCCAACAATTCTGTGACTGCCTTTTACTTCTCAAAGAAACAGTTTAATAGTCATCCTGTAAAGTCGCTGTGAACTAGTGATGTGTCGGTCGCGAACGAACCGGCTCTAAGAGCCTCCCCTTTTGCTTTGGTGAAAGCCACAGGCGATTGGTCAACATGTGTAACTGCGTGTCCAGACTGTTCACACACAGAGCAGTAGGGGTGGGGAAGAGGGAGGATAAGACACACAGCAGAGCACATGCGGGCGGAGGGAGACGAGAGGGAATGAGGAGGAGGAAAAAGGCGAGAGAGAGAGGAGAGTGTGACGAAGACGGTGAGAAAATGAGTGCCAGCAGTCGGAAAGTGGAGATTTCTGAAAGTGTTCAGTTATTAAATCCATAGAAATGATAAATATTTGATATATAGCATTTTTTTATATTAGTAAATCATTTAACACATAGTTTTGCATTATTTTGGTTATAAATGTACTCTACGCAACAGAAAGTCTGAGGAGCCACTTGGGAGCCGAAAGAGCTTGCTCTTTTTGGTGAGCTGAGCCAAAAGAACTGGCTCTCTAAAAAGAGCCGGAATTCCCATCACTACTGTGAACTCATGTTTAAGACAGTTGAGTAGTATAAATTTACATCAGAGATGCTTTTAAAAGGTGGGGGAAGCTTTGTGATTTACAAGAGCTCAAAAGTGATGAAGAGTTGGGATTGTTTCTTTAGGACAGGTAAAACTTACTAATTTATCATATTTTAAGTAATTGTGAGCTAATTTTTTATCTAATTGAAATAAATAATAGCCCAGATATTATGCAGCGTTAATTCCAGTCTGTAAATTTTAAGCTAACTGTGGAAGGAGGAAGGGGAACAAAAATGGATTTAGATTTTGGAGCTAAATGATTAGTATGCTCTAAGTTGGACTATTTTTAGCACTCTCTGTTGACTCCGCCTTCCCCGCATGGTGGGATGAGGAGTGGCTTTAACCTCCTTCCAGAAGGAGAGTGGAAGCAGAAGTGGGAGCTACAGTTGCTCACATTTCAAAATGTCCTCTTCTCCATGATGATGCTACAAACCTCAGCTTTAAAACACCAACAACATCAGAATCATAAACAACTACTTTAATTAATTAATTTGACTTTGGTCTTACTTGATGATTAAAAACATAAAAAAGACTCAAATTTCAACCCACAAGAAGTTACCAATAATCAAGTCTTTTATTCTTTGAACTTGCACAGTTTTTATATATTACATTTAATTCGCTTACACGATGCTCATTTAGCAGTTATTAGTGGCAGCATTAAACTGTGCCACACAGTTCTGTCCTCTAATGGCATCTGTTCAGTTATCACATACTTGAACTCAAAGCGTCCATGACAACCCCGTGGCTCTTGAAAGAACCTTATTGCTTTGCTGCTGCCGTCTTTATCCACCATCGAGATGGGGCGAGATAACCAGATCACAGGTGCGCTACATCAGTCTCTGCCAGCGTCAATGGGATTACCTGTCCTCTGTAGCCTGAGCCGCACAGAGTGGGAGACGAAGCAAAGAAGCTGGGGAAATAGGTCAAGTACAATGATATGGGCAGGTGTTCTTTTGAAGATGTCTCAATATTCTCGAGGGAACCAAACATAGTGAAACATTACTTTTCCAATATGAAACAGGAAGCTTCAGGTAAAATACAAGTGGTTCTGTTGAACAGTGCAGTTAATATAAAATGTTTTAGCTCGATCGCTGATTTGTTTTTCTAGAAGAAAACAAATAAAAACCACAGGGTTCACTGAAATTCACATTAATGTGGTTCTACTCTGCACAATATCTGAATTTTTTTTATTAATAATAATATTATTAATAACAATAATAATAATAATGCCTTCTCTAGGTCAAAGATGAGGTCCTTCCTCAAGTGGAGGAGTTTAAGTATTTCGGGGTCTTGTTAACGAGTGAGATCGATAGATGGATTGGTGCTGTGTCTGCAGTGATGTGGGCGTTGTACCGATCTGTGGTGGTGAGGAGAGAGCTGAGCTAGAAGGCAAAGCTCTGGATTTATCGCTCTATCAACGTTTGAAATGCGTTTACTCTGCAGGGCGTCTAGGCTCTCCCTTAGAGATAGGGTGAGAAGCTCTGTCATTCGGGAGGGGCTCGGAGTAGATCTGCTGCTCCTCCACGTCGAGAAGAGCCAGTTGAGCTGGCTCAGGCATCTGGTTAGGATGCCTCCTGGACACCTCCCATGGAAACCCAAGGGAAGACCCTGGACAATATCTCTCGGCTGGCCAGGGAACACCTTGGGACTCCCGCTGAAGAACTGGCCTGAGTGGCTTGGGAGAGAGAATCTGGTCCTCTTTGCCTGCTGCCCCAGTGACCCAACTTCAGATAAGTGGATGAAAATCGATAGATGCATGATAATAATAATAATAATAATAATAATAATAATAATAATAATAATAATAATAATAATAATAATAATAATAATAATAATAGTAATTTGGAGAGCAAAGATGATCCAGAAGCCGTCCAAGATTTATATAATAAAACTACATAAAATAGAAAGAGATGGGTTTGTGAAAAATATCACAAATGTTTAACAATTCTGCATTTCTGTACTTCAATAGCAATACCTCATTATTAAACATTAACCACATCTCAGTGCTTTTATTCCAGCCTAATTAATTAAACCTCTTCAGCGCCTCCTCAGATGCACCCTGAAACATTTCTGATGAAGTCTTCTTCTTTTTTTTAACCTAAACAGCTAGAAAAAATACTGACTGTTTTTCTAATTATGCCTCATTCCGTTTTAACAACAGACTTTCTCAGGTGTAGCCAGCGGGAAGATGTCATTGTGATGAAAGGCAAAGTGGTCATGCCTTTCATGTCGGCAATCCATCCATTAAATTACAGATGAAAGAGCAGCTAAAGAGAAAAGAGTGCTGGTCATGCCGGATAGAAAAGACAAAGCTAATACCCCGAACAGGATTTCAAGGACAGGTGGCATTGTGGCTGCGCTCTGATTCGGAGTTTGCCGACCTCTCTGTCATCTAGGAGGAGTGGTTTTGACCTTGGTGACGACTTTTGCATTTGGCATCCTTTTGACTTTCCTTCAATGCCAACATGAAATAGAATGGAGAAGCTTTGAAGTTAGGTGTCAAAACACAAGTCCTCACTTGATAGTGAATAAGTTATGACAGCAGCTCTTGTGGTCAAAGTTTCACTCTTCAAGGTTTGTTTGTTTGAAGAATTTAAAGCACAGACTTTAATGGAAACCTGACACCTAAGGAAGTAATTCATGCCACATCACACCGCGTAAAAATAATTACAATCATTTAACTATAAGAACCTATTCAACTTTGTTTGATATTTTTGTTACTAAAGCTGCAATCCTGAGTTTTCCCCCCTTTCAGGAATAGTGAGAGCTGTCCAGATCCGATAAAATGATTGAAAATCTGTCCTGCTAACGTGGTTACATCCCGATCCAGACTCGGATCAGTATAAATTTTGTAGACAAAATATTTTAGCTTTTTTTTCGTGACAAATACATTTTTGCAGACTAGAACAAAACCATACACACCATAAAAGACTAAATGACAAATAATCGACATTTTCACTGACAAAAAAATAATGACTTTGAAAATTGGCAGAAATGAAAATCCAGTCAGAGAACAGAAAATATGGGAGAACGGAAAAAGAACCAATCAGCAAGTCCAGACTAGGAGTCCAGAGCTAGCCGCTGTTTACAAACCGGTAAAAGTTATGTCTAAAGGGAGAAAACGTCCACGGTTGGTAGTGAATGCAGTAGACGTGGCAATCTAAAAAGTATTTGCTTGGTGAGCGCTCTGGGGTCTTCCCTGGTTATAAGCAGGGGCGGAAGAGGTCAAGAGTCGTTTGCTAAATTTATACTCATGGCAAAATAACATGGGGTGATTAGTAAACAGTGTAAGGTAATCAATTCAATTCAAAAAATACTTTAATAATCCCAGAGGGGAATTGATTAACTTGTATGATCCACAGAAATACAACTCAGCTGAAAAATGATGCTGCTGGTGGAAATATTTCTCAGTTTTATGGCTTTTTTGTCAGACTCTGAACCAGGAAATGGTTGCAGGCAATATATATATATATATAGATAGATAGATAGATAGATAGATAGATAGATAGATAGATAGATAGATAGATAGATAGATAGATAGATAGATAGATGATAGATAGATAGATAGATAGATAGATAGATAGATAGAGATAGATAGATAGATAGATAGATAGATAGATAGATAGATAGATAGATAGATAGATAGATAGATAGATAGATAGATAGATAGAGCAGGACATGACAAGAGCTCTGTTGTTCTGGCTGGAAGTGTGCTTTCACTAATGATGGATTTAAAGGTGCAATACATTTTTCTGCCTCTAGAAGTGCCCTTTGGGGGAAAAAGTACCTTTCTGCTTTAAGGTGCAGCTAATTGACATGAAAAAATAAATATTAATAAACTGCCCCCACGTTTTATTTGTTCGAGACCTGTTGCTATGAAATCAAGCACCTAGCTAGGCCAGTTGCTATGTTTGTGAAACGAGTCATGTCATGGAGCTCAATGATTTCAAGCAAATAACTGATTGGATACCAGATTTGCAATAATGAATATTCCACTCTGAAACACTCCTTTATTACTACACACTCTAATCACAAAAAGGGATCAGTGTGTGTTTCAAAAATACCTTTTGATTCCTATTTATTTTATGCAATTCAGAAAACTAATAACAATATATAAGTTTAGTTTTATAAAATATAATTGTTTGTCTTGCCACTGTCAGTAAAGGCAACAACCTCCTTGCTTCTGCATCTTAGCGTTCCCTTCCCGCCCTCTCATTAAGAGAATCATTTGCGAGAGCTCTAATGGCTCCTAAATTGTTTATGGGGCAATTTAATTTGTGTGTAAAGGATACTAATAAACACTCTTGGCATACAGAGCAGTGATTATGTGTTTGGCTAAACAGATAATTGGATGGGGTTGGAGATAAATTTGCGTCTGAGAAAGTGTCAGGGAACACTGTTGTTTTTGAGGAAATTTGAGTCAGAGATTGCGTTCGATTTACGGGCATACCAGCTGTGTGTATTCACAAGTAAAGGGCACCAGAGGACAGGTATTACTTGTACCAGTTTATTTTAATATTTATTTCATATTTTATAAAACTGCTTGTTTTTGAGCAAAGAGAAAATACTGAACCTGTTTCTGTTTATGGTACCATCCATGCTGCAGAGCTGTTGTGGATCTTCATTTAATAAGACAAAGTCTCTCTGGAAATCTCACATATTGTTCCAGTATTGTTCCAGTTCACAGAGGAATACTAACCTCAAACATCAACAAAAAAGCTGCTGCTCTGCTGTAGAGGTCAAGCATAAAACCTGCTGCAACGACCTCAGACAGGCCTTGTTGTCTTTGCAATTGATTTATCCTCTGATTCTTGTGAAAGTGCGTTCATTTATTAATTATTTTTATTTGAAATGATTAGATTTGTTCCACATCCTTAGCAAAATGTGAAGAATGCTGTACACATATTTCATTATGATGTAAGTTTGAAGTTTTAACCAACAGGCCAACATTTTCAGCTGCGGCGCGGTCCTTCCACAGGCTTCCCTGAAAGTTATCAGCAGAGCATCAAACAACTCAAGACTGTGTCAAACTGAAAATCTCCATGCTGCAGAGCCTGAATGATTTATGCATTTGTCATTTCTCATTTGTTGAAACAAGGTGTCAACGCTTTTGTTCCACTGCACCAGTCAAGCCTGCAAAGATGAGGAGGTAAGGATGGAGCAGGTGTCCTTGAAGACAGCAGGAATGTCAGACAGACAATTTGTTCAGGTGAGCCTCATTTCTCAAAGGTTTCCTTTAAAAACGTTAAAATCATAGTCGACTTGTGACTCGTTTCTGCTCTCGGATAATGTTCATGCACTTGGTGGGCGTAAAAAATAATAATAATCATGTGATAACTTTTAAATATGGCCACCCTTGACAGACTGAGTTAAAGCTTTAATCCACTTTTTTCACTGAAAAATTATTACCACACTGGCCTGGAAATAGAACAACCCTCAAAATCTACAAAATTATACATTTTGAGAATTGGAAGCACTTCCTCTTGCGATGAAGCAGAAAACCTCCTCATCATTTTTTCACGTGTGTACATAAAACATGAAATACAGTCAAATGTGAAACTCACATCCTGTCTTTCATTATTTCACTCTTTTGAGCTCTTGAGAAACTCTTTATGTCTGACAGCTGTTTTTCCATCTTTGAGCTCATCATTCACCACATCCACTCACATTTCTGCAGTAATGTGATCTATGGAGCTAACGCATTTCTGCAAAATTAAAGATTTGGCTTATGGTTGAAAAGGACTACCCATTCCACTTTTGTTCAGTTAGCAAGTAAGCAGTTTTGCAAAAAGCTCAATCAGTAACATTAAAAACAGTAAAAGTATATATATATATGTATATATATATATATATATATATATATATATATATATATATATATATATATATATATATATATATATATATATATATGCTGAATGCTGAGCCTTGGTCCTGACCTAATGTGACCCAAGGTCATCTGCTGACTTGGACAACTGCTGACTCGTGCAACTGTCTGTTGCACGTCGTGTGATTAGAAAAACAGAATGATCATTGTGTGATACTGAATGCTCTTTGTGTGAACTTGTAACAATTACTGAATACTGAGAGCTGTGTTTCTCCCACCCTTCAGATCAGCTCATCAGACGTGTAACTAGGGAACTCCCAGCTTGTAATAAATGGAGGATGATTGGATTTTAAAGGTAGAATGGTTTTGGAGGATCTGCCGGTACAGTGGAGACTGTGCTGGTCAGACCTTATTTCCATTCTCTTTGAGCATAAAACAGAATTCTGACTTTTGTGTCTCTTTTGGCTGGACTCTGACTTGGATGTGGATGCTTTAAGGGAAGAGAGGTGGCGCCTCTTGGCGATTTGTTCCTGGTGCTTCTCCTTGGCCTCCTTCATCCTCTTGGCCAGCAGCTTGGCGTAATAAGAAACCTCCTCCTTGTTCATCTGTGACCTGACAATAGTGCATTCAAACATCACAATATAAAATATATTTCACAAACCTTGCAGAACTTTTTTGGCAAGCATGGCCTCATCCTGTCAGTGTAGGAGTTGACAGACAGGCTTTTGCTGTGTGTGTCAAAGGAAGTGGTCTGGTATAGACTAGAGGGACTCTAACTGAACACTGAACAGGAGAAGAAAGGGAGAGGGCAAAGCAACGCACACACACTCACAAAGAAAAAGAAGACACAGAAGGAGAGGAGGAAGGCAAGTGTGTTTGTGTATGTGTGTGTGTGTGTGTGTGTGCGAATGTGTGTGTGTGTGTGTGATGTAAAGGGGGCTGAAAGTGCCCCAGGCAAAACCATGTGTGAGATGGCAGAGTCTGAGAACTCCCCGCTGTTGGGGAAACAAGACAACAAACCCAAATGAATAAACTTTTAACATCCCGTCCTTCCTTGGAAGTGCATGAAGAATACCCAAACCCAACCTTGACATCTCACAAAGGACTTTTTCCCCCTCCCATACCAGGACGATCTGCAGGTTAAATAAGTTGGAATACTATCATTATCATTTAACTCAAAGTGAATTTACATATCACATGCAACATCAAACACCAATTTACTCAAGGAGAAAGCTCTGCCTGCCAAATGTGAAGCTACAGTGACAGACATGTGATTGAGTCTCTGCTTTTTTGCAGATGATGTGGTCCTTTTGATTTCACCAGAACGTGATGTCCGGCTTTTGCTGGAGTGGTTTGCGGCCGAGTGTGAAGCAGCTGGGATGAGAACCAGCTCCCTCCTCTAAACCCGAGACCATGGTCTTGAGTCGGAAAAGGGTAGAATGCCTTCTCCGGGTCAGGGATGAGGTCCTGCCTCAAGTGTTCACGAGTGAGGGAAAGCTGGAGCGTGTTTTACCAATCTGTCATTTTGGAGAGAGCGCTGAGCTTGAAGGCAAAGCTCTCGATTTACCGGTAGATCTACGTTCCTACCCTCACCTATGGTCACGAGCTTTGGTAGTGACCGAAAGAATGAGACTGCGGATACAAGCGGCTGAAATTAGTTTTCTCTGCAGGGTGTCTGGCCTCCCCCTTAGAGATAGTGTGAGAAGCTCAGTCATCCGGGAGGAGCTCAGAGTAGACCTGCTGCTTCTTCACATCAAGAGGAGCCAGTTGAGGTGGCTTAGGCATCTAGTTAGGATGCTTCCTGGACGCCCCCCTGGTGAGGTTTCCGGGCACATCCAACCAGGAGGAGACCTAAAGGAAGACCCAGGACATGCTACAGGTATTATGTCTCTCGGCTGGCCAGGGAACACCTTGGGGATCCCCCGAAGGAGCTGGTCCAAGTGGTTGGGAAGAGGCAAGTCTGGGCCTCTCTGCTTAGGCTGCTGCCCCCGCGACCCGACTCCACATTATCAGATATGTTTTGCTCTTGGACTCCTCCGTCTCCTGGGGAGTGTTGCAAATCAATTCCAGGACAACGGAGGGCGTAGTGCTGTTTGGGGGTATCCTGTCATAGATCCGGTCTGAGAGTCTATTTACTCTTGTGCTTATATATTTTTTTGTATTTCAGAGCCGTTTAACAGGGACAAATTTGTCCCTCATTCTTCCCCACCTTTTCATGCACTCGCCACCTCTAAACCCACATTCCCCATAATTCCCGTCCACAAATAAAACACTAGCTGCGTATCTTTATACTTGTCTGGTCACAGGTGAATGAAAAGTTCATATTTTTAGAGTTTTTCCACGAGCTGCTGTCGCTGGAGATTTTCGTCTCTCTTTATGTTTTGAGGGAGCAATGGAGTTGCTGACTGAATGGAATGTTGACGAAAGCTATCACTGGCAAAAGAGACCAACGTTTTTCCGTCGTCCCAGTGCTCATACGTGGTTTTTTTAACTCACATTTTTTTCTTCAGTTCAGATTTTAAGCTTTTCTCTAAACCTTCTGTCTTCAGACTGTAAAATGTTTCTATATCAAGGATTTCACCCACAAACTTTCTTAAACGTGTACATAACATATTGGGCCATATTTCTATCTCTAATTTCCCTCTGGGATTAATAAAGTATTTTTGAATTGAATTAAGTTTGTTTTTGCCACCCAGCCACTTGCGCACACGCACAAAGATGAAAAAAGATGTCAACAAAGATCCTCCTATTTAATTCTTATTTTAAATCGCTTACATGGACTTTAATGATTAATGACCCACACTTGTATAATGCCTTTCAAAGTCAAAGGACTCCAAAGTACTTCATACTACAGTGCATAAAGTACCGTAATTTCCGGTCTATAGAGCGCACCTCAATATAAGCCGCACCTACTAAGTTTTAAAAAAAACATGGAACTGTACTTATGTAAGCCGCACCAGGCTAAAAGCCGCAGATATCTACCGGATATTCACTGAATTGAAAACGTAGTTTAACTGAACGTAACTGAACTGATCATTTTCAAACAAAACAGAAAAGTTATTGATTAGTTTATTCATCCTCCTCCTGCGCACTGAAACCACTGAAGTCATCTTCTTCAGTGTCGGAGTTGAACAGCCTCAGAAGAGCTTCGTCACATACCTTTTCTGTGGCGATGTCAGTGTCGCTGTCATCATCCCGGGTGAAGCTGGCTTGAATGAGTTCTTCCCGCTGCCGTCTCCAGCGCCGAACCATGGATTCATCCATGCCAAGCTTGCGTGCGGCAGCACTGTTTCCCTCCTTTACTGCCAGATCAATGGCCTTCAACTTAAATGCGGCATCATATGAACTCATACGTGTAGTTACCATGATGAGGGAGTATGGACTTGAAAAAATTTTTAAGTCGTGCCGGCTGCTTGCATGTGCTAAATTAAAATGAGCACTTTCTTCGATTTCCTCTTTTGACTTCCACCTGTTTCACTTTCTGCTAAAGCGACCCCTGGCAGGTGAAGGAAAATCTTCAGTAAAACCGCACCTCATTATAAGCCGCATGGTTCAAAGCGTGGGAAAAAAGTAGCGGCTTATAGTCTGGAAAACATGGTACTTTAAAAACATGTCTCGTCTATTAGAAGCTAGCTGTTAGCAATAGCAACTCTACCACACAGCAGAACTCCTCCAGGTTTCTATTATTTGTGGAAATAAAACTTAAACGTCGCAGAGCAAACTGAGTCAGTGGTAGAGTCATGCTTCTGTTAGCCAATCAGAGGCAAGATATCCAAACATTAGGAGTCCAAACCCTGCCATCTGTAGCTCTTCTTTGGTGTGGCATTTTCCCAGCTCCCAAAACTGGATAACCGGAGCTTTCAAGTTCAAATTCCGAGGCATTCATTTCTACAAGGGACCACTGCAAATGTAGTGATGAAATTCCATTTCCACACCGTAAAATATGGTTGAAGATCTCCAGTCATTAATTAACCCCATCATCATTTTCAAACACGAGTAGAATCCAGTTTATTTCTAAAGCACTTTAAAAGACCCAGCACAGGAACAAAGTGCTGTACAGAAAGTACATTAAAACAACTGACTAGACAGAAAACAGCAAAGATAAATAAAACACATGATACATAAAATTAAACTAGCCCTATATTAAAAAATAAAAACTTGATAAAACTTGATAAAACCACATTTGAATCACCTAAAACAGCTAAAATAAAAATAAAAAAATAGAAAGCAACATCTCACAAGGTATTAAAAGCCAGGGTAAAGAGGTGTGTTTTCAGGAGTGCCTTAAAAACAGATAAGGAACTGGCTTGTCTTATCTCTAAAGGAAGTTCGTTCCACAGTTTTGGAGCTGCAACAGCAAAAGCGCGATCTCCTCTAAATTTACGCTCAGTCCTGGGTACAATCAGGAGCAGCTGATCAGCAGACCTGAGAGAGCGGGAGGGAGTGTAAGGCTGTATCAGATCAGAGAGATAAGAGGGGGCGAGGCCATGAAGACCTTTAAAAGCAAAGAAAAGAATTTTAAAATGAATCCTAAAAGAAATGGGCAGCCAGTGAAGTGAAGCTAAAACAGGGGAAATGTGCTCAAACTTTCGAGTGCCAGTTAAAAGACGAGCTGCGGCATTTTGCACTCTCTGTAGCTGACTAATACATGATGCACTGACCCCAATGTAGAGTGCGTTACAGTAATCCAGCCGAGTGGTTACAAAGGCGTGGATCACTGTCTCAAAGTGCTGCCGTGAAAGAATTGGCTTTATTTTTGCCAGCTGCCTGAGGTGAAAGAAGCCAGATTTTACCACCGCATTAATCTGATGTTCAAACTTCAGATCACAGTCCACTTTGACCCCCAGGTTGGTGACAGTTGGTTTAACAAACTGGGCCAAGGAATCTACAAACACATTGGGGGTCTCAGTAGGACTACCAAAAATCATCACCTCAGTCTTTTTATCATTGAATTTTAAAAAATTCACAGACATCCAAGCATTTATGTCGTCAAGACACTGTAGTAATGGGTGTATGAGGTTTCTGCCTTTTTTCTTTAGAGGGACATAGATCTGACAGTCGTCAGCATACAAGTGGAAGGCAATGCCATGCTTTTTCAATATAGAACCGAGAGGAAGAAGATACAAAGAGAAGAGGAGGGGGCCTAGAACTGAGCCCTGCGGGACACCCACACAAGAGCGGAGCGGAGGACGACACATAGTCACCGAGACTGACACAAAATGTTCGCCCCGCCAAATAGGACCTGAACCACTCCAGAGCTGTGCCGCTAATGCCCACCCAGTGCTCTAAACGAGGGAATAAAACAGCATGATCCACAGTATCAAAAGCAGCTGTCAAATCTAAAAGCACAAGAACAACACAGTCCCCAGCATCAGTAGCTAAGAATATGTCATTAAAAACTTTTAAAAGGGCTGATTCAGTGCTGTGAAAGGGTTTAAAACCAGATTGGAAAACCTCTAATACATTTTGCTTTTCCAGGAAGGCCAATATTTGGCAATGAACTACCTTTTCAAGAATTTTAGAAATCAAGAATCAAGAAAGTAAAGTCTGGATCAGATGCAGACTCATACAAACATTTAAAAAAACTGAAGGAAGGAATAACGCAGGATCCTACGCACCATCTGGGCTCTGAAGGAACATTTGTCAAATGGGTCAAATTGGAGACAGGAAAGAGAGACGGGACAGTTTGAAAGTCAAGAGGCTAAGGGCGTAGAAGACATGTCTCCAGCACAATGGTAGTCTGCTCAATGTTCAATTATTGCTGATGAAAGGGGCATTTTGTGGGGCGGATATCAGAAAGGGGGATTAGTGAAAGTGATTTCCTTGTCCTGGATTGTTTGACAAAGTCCCCCTGTAATCCTCTAGAAAAACGTTGTCCGTTTTATTCGAGTTTTTTTTTCCAACTCACAGCTTCTCACTTAGCTGAGAGTCACACAGGAAGCAGGAATTTGTGTGAACACAGATTTGAAGGAAGAAAACACAAAAAACTGGCTGTGGAGCATGACCTATTTATTTAAGCTCTGGATGTATTAGCCTTTGCCGACTGACACAATAGCTATGGTGATTTATCAGATTGAAGATTGATTATATTTGTATAAATACATTATTTAATTTACAAGCGCGGGTTACTCTATCATCTGCCTTGCTGCTGTTGAACAAAGTTTAATAGCTGACTAATGTATTCACAATTTGTAATCTTCACCCAAAAATACAACAAATTTGTTTATTATTATAATTAAGGTGAGGTCTGTTTGTTGAGATAACTAGTTTGTTTTATTCTGAAAGCAAACTCTTTTACACTTTAGAATTATTTATGCATCCATTATAAAACAGTTGTTGTTATTCTTGCAGGCATCAGTCATTTGAATATTGTGTTTTCAGGCATATTAAAGATTAAACATTTAAACTCAAGTTCCATTCAAATCTCATTTTAAAATTTCTCCAACAACAAAAAAGAAAGGATTATGTTTTAGTGTGTGATATTGTCTTATCCAGGCCCACAAGTGAGCCATTTGGGACCCGTGGCATTAATAAAACATTCCAATATTTGGCAGGCAGTCTTTATTTGAATAAGGCAGGATTAGAAAAACCGAATGATGCTGGTAGCAGTGAGATCCGGACTGCCTGAGGCTATCGCAGAGGGAGCATGCACCACATGATGTACTGGCAGACAATGAAGAAAATGTTGCTGCCTGTTTATTTGTTCAAACTCAAATTTTTAGTTTGCAGGTAAATAACATTTTCTAAATACAGAAGGACCAGTCCAATGTAGCTAAGAATAGAATAGAATAGAATAGAATAGAATAGAATAGAATAGAATAGAATAGAATAGGTCCAACCAAGGACAAGGTTTGCAAATTAGTCTCTGGATAGAAAACCTCAAAAGAACAGTTGCATTGCCCTTACATGAAACATTGTCTTTTTTGCTGTCCTTGTTCAACAAACCCAAACTAATAGAGTAGATTCAAATAGAAAATACCTTTATTGTCCATCTTTGGTACGTTCTTGCTGTGTTTGACTTCTAATTCCATATTTTATTTATTTTTTTTTTTTTTTGAAAAACAGAAAAGGTTTCTCTTTACCTTACTGACATTTTCGTTTGCGGCTGCAAACATCCTCAGATCTGATCGTGGCGTCACTTCCTACTCCGTTTATTCGCGGGCAGCAGACAAAATTGTCAGCGAGGTAAAGAGAAACCTTTTCTGTGTTTCAAAAAAGAACCAAAAATACCTTTACTGTCCCTCAGTGGGGACATTTTGGTGTCGCAGCAATCACATAGTCAAGAAGTCTAGCCACGGACAGTCTTGTACCGGTCCAAACACAGCACTCCATCAGCCTGGTTGGCAAGATATTAGTGCCACTGAGGGAAACTAAGCACCCTGCTGGTGGGCAGGATGTTATTGAAAAAAATAAATAAATAAACAAAGATGGCAGCGGCATGTTTGAAACAGCTTTCGCATCAACTTTGGACTATTTAACCTTGGGCTTTCTTTGAGTCAAGAGTGGATAGAGGTACTGGAGTTCATTTAGATAAAGGGTGTATTTGCATTTTCTTTGAGGGAGTATGGTGGCCTGCCTAGCTGACTGACATCTTTAGTGGTAAGGATGTTACGTTGTTTGTTATCCAATAGCATGTGGGGACAGTTTGAAAGACAACCGTAGAGCCAGCCCCATGACTGAGAGCTGTCAATGGCCAGAATATATATTCATATGTAGGAAAAAGGAACAAAAATAACAACAGAATAAACAACAAGACAAAACACAGAAATACTTAAAACGTTCAACCTACTCAGATTTTAAAAACAAATGCTGAATATATACACATTTAAAAACTAAAAATAAGGAGTCTAGATTCATCCTTAAGGTACTGGCCGTTGTTAAAGGTTTGATTTGTAAGCAACAAAAGTAGACGCTTTCTATGACCTTTTAAAACGAGGCTGCATCGTGGGACACTTGTAAAACTTCTGAGTGTGAAAGCAATTATGATGCATCTACACTCTCAGTACTCACCATTTTTACACTTCCCAAGATATTTACTGGCTTTCAAGGAAGAACCAACCAGAGTCACTCATAAATGCACCAAAGTCCAGTCTCTGCACCAGCATGCCTATCTTTGACCACATCAGGAAGCAGCTACATGTTAGAAAATGATGCCACACTTGTATGATTCAGAACATGATGAAATTGGAATTTCAATAACCAAGATACGCTTCCACCAGTCTTTGTGCTGTCTAAAGGATCACCACACCTGTCACTAAATACATTTTGCTCTATTACATATGATGGAGAATCCACAACATCCATAAAGCACTCTTGAAGACTCTAAAGACTAGACTATCCACGCTCTGGGTGATTTGTATGCTAAGGTGGAGTTTTCATCTGATGTGAAGGGGGCCATCGTGTTGTGATCAAGCTGTTGGATCAGCTTTATCATTTATTTGACTCATGTGCTTCCGCAGCAACAACACACATATAACTCAACTTCTGAGTGTTTTACGTTGAGCATGACAGTGTCATATAAAAATAAGCAAAATATTTCTAAAAGTTCAAAGTGGAAGTTGAATCTCTTGCTATTATTAGCCTTTGTCTGAATGACTTTAGACCCTAGAACTTACATTTGGCCGTTCTTTGTTTGCTTTCGTCCTTTCTTTCAAATCCTTTTCATTATGACGGAAACGAGCTTGAGCTGATCAAACCAATCAATAAAAAAATGGGTGAAAGGTCTTTTCTGTAAAATGATAGATATTTGAGTAGAGCTTAACTGGGCTAACAACAACTAACTTCAACTGATCCAGTGAGTCAACCTAATAAAAAAGGAAGGACCCCAGTGACTAGAGAGGTTCTCTGCTCTGACCCACCTCCAGCTTTGCTCATCATTTAGTGTCCACCTCACCCACAGTTCAGCACTCCTTGTGTGGTTTTTGTTCTTATTGTTGGTGTTTAATTAAACATGTTGTAGATGATTTTTTCACATTACGTTTTCATGGTCTATTTTATCCACATAACAGTTTTATTTATCAAATACTCACAAAGCAAAGTATATTAGAGAGCCTAAAAATCCCAAAAAGCAAAATAAAATAAATTAGTGATGCAAACTTAATATGACATCTAACTAAGTGCTTGTTAGAAGCTTAATGTTGCAAATTATGAATCAGAAATTTTATCATTTTTAAAATTCAACCAAATGGTCAAAATTTCAGATTCATCCCCAGGATTGCATTTCTTGTAAAATACAAAAAAAAAAAAAAAATGTTAGAATTAAAAATGCCGAGGCTGATCCAGTGTTCCACTTAATAATAGTTAGGTGTAATGCATGTTCAGTAACTTACATGGGGCATAAATTGCAGCTAATTTCTTCCCATCATTTCTGAAACATTTTTAAAATGCATCTGCATGATAAGTGCAAACTGACAGCAGAGAACATGTGGAAGAGGAAAAGGAAGAGCTTAAGGGAGGATTCAAACACAGTTTGCTTTTTCACATCCAAAGAAAAGGCTGATTTCTGAATTATGTGGTGCTAAACTGAATTGTCAAAGCAGAATTCTTCATTTGTGACAAGCTATGGTCTTTTCTTGACCCAGAGGAGGGGGCCGATATATTTATCTTTCAGTTCTGTTTAACAACAACCAATAAAATAAATACGTAAGATTGGCCATGATTAAAAACATTTAATTAACTGATATTTTCTGCACAGGCTAAGGAGAAAGTTTGGTATTGTGGCCGTAAAACCTCCCCAGAGAGGCATGCTAACTAGACTTCTGAGCCAATTTACCTGGCTCCTCTTGTCACGTGCGTGCCGGGCAGCGAGGAGGATCCAAGCGCAGGGAGCAAGAAGGCGAACAGGTGAGTCCGTTTAACACAGGTTTATTGAAGCCACACGCTGGACACTGAAACAATGACTCCACAAAGGACACAAAACAGATGGGGTTTAAATACAGGAGGACCGGGAGCTAAGGTGATTGGGAAACAAGAGGCAGGTGGGAGCAATTAACGGAGACACAGACAAAACCTAAGAGTAGACAAGACAGGACGTGGCAGTAGCCCCCCCCTCAAAGGGAGGATCCCAGACGCCCACAGGAACCAGGAGCAGGGCGGGAGGAGGGGGACCCGGAGGGAGGGCCCAGAGGAACCGAGGGACCACAGGAGAGGCGGCAGGGATCAGCAGAGTCAGGAGGCCTGCGCCTGCTGCAGATGAGGAGGCGACGGGCCCTTGGAGGTCAGCGCCTGCTGCAGATGAGGAGGTGACGGGCCCTTGGAGTCCGGCGCCTGGAGCAGATGAGGAGACGAGGACGAACCCTAGGGGGCCGGCGCCTGGGGCAGATGAGGAGACGAGGACGAACCCTAGGGGGCCGGCGCCTGGGGCAGATGAGGAGGCGAGGACGGTCCCTTGGAGGCCAGCGCCTGCGGCAGAGGAGCCCCGCAGGCTGGGCCGGGGACACAGGCTGGACCGGTGACAAAGTCCCTGCAGGCTGGACCGGAGCGACCTTCAGAATCACCACTGGAACTGGAGATGGGGGAGACGTCAGACCACAGGCGACGTCATCGGACGAGCCGACTTCAGGATGCGAGGCGACGTCATCGGACGAGCCGACTTCAGGATGCGAGGCGACGTCATCGGACGAGCCGACATCAGGGGAGGCGACGTCATCGGACGAGCCGACATCAGGGGAGGCGACGTCATCGGACGAGCCGACATCAGGGGAGGCGACGTCCTCGGACGAGCCGACATCAGGGGAGGCGACGTCCTCGGACGAGCCGACATCAGGGGAGGCGACGTCCTCGGACGAGCCGACATCAGGGGAGGCGACGTCATCGGACGAGCCGACATCAGGGGAGGCGACGTCATCGGACGAGCCGACATCAGGGGAGGCGACGTCATCGGACGAGCCGACATCAGGGGAGGCGACGTCATCAGACGAGCCGACTTCAGGGGAGGCGACGTCATAAGACGAGCCGACTTCAGGGGAGGCGACGTCATCAGACGAGCCGACTTCAGGGGAGACGACGTCATCAGACGAGCCGACTTCAGGGGAGGCGACGTCATCAGACGAGCCGACTTCGGGGAGGCGACGTCATCAGACGAGCCGACTTCAGGGGAGGCGACGTCATCAGACGAGCCGACTTCAGGGGAGGCAACGTCATCAGACGAGCCGACTTCAGGGGAGGCGACATCATCAGACGAGCCGACGTCATCAGACGAGCTGACTTCAGGGGAGGCGACGTCATCAGACGAGCCGACTTCAGGGGAGGCCACGTCGACTTGGGAGCCGACTTCAGAGGAGGCCACGTCGACTTGGGAGCCGACTTCAGAGGAGGCCACGTCGACTTGGGAGCCGACTTCAGAGGCGTCGACCTCTGTCCCGGGTGCGTCTGCTTCGGAGCTCGAGCCGGGTGCATCTGCTTCGGAGCTCGAGCCGGGAGGCGTTGACTTCTGACCCGGGGCCCCATGGATGGGCTGGACCAGAGCCCGTGCATCCTCCTCTGCCGAGACAAGGTGCGATGCGTCCCCTTGGACCACCGCTGGAGCAGGAGGCGATGCGTCCCCTTGGACCACTGCTGGAACAGGAGGAGATGCGTCCACCGGGACCACCACTGGAACAGGAGGAGATGCGTCCACCGGGACCACCGCTGGAACAGGAGGCGATGCGTCCACCGGGACCACCGCTGGAACAGGAGGCGATGCGTCCACCGGGACCACCGCTGGAACAGGAGGCGATGCGTCCACCGGGACCACCGCTGGAGCAGGACGGTTGCGGCGTCGTCTGCGTGGGCTTTTTTGGCTCAGCTGAGGTATGGAGAGGACACTGTCAGGAACTGAGGAGGAATGACAGCCCACCGGAGAATATGCGTCAGCGCTGTCTGGTCCAGGCGAGGGTGTGGTGGCTTGGCCCTTCGGATGTGCTGAGAGGGCACCAACAGGTTTAGGGGAGAAGGAAATGAAGCCGGTTCGGATAGTTTGGACCGGGGCAGGAACGGACTGAAGTCTCGGAGCAAAAGGAGGAGACTTGGAGGAGGAAGTGGCAGGCTCGAAGCTCCGTCCTGAAGCGCAGGGCTGCGGTGGCTTCCGGCGACTTTCCCCACGCCGTGGACCGACTCCGGGGGGGGGGGGGGGGGGGGGGGGGCAGATCGCCAGCCTTGTGCCCTGATAGCTGGAGCGATCCAGGAGCGTCTCCCCATCCCAACTCCCGTCCGGTTCCGGAAGGGCGGCGAGGAACGCCGAGGCTGATGGCCGGGGACGCCGGCGGCGGCGAGGCGGAGCTGGGGCCGGAGAGGGAGAAGCCGGCCGGTGGTCGGACGTGAACCACTGGAGGAAGCAACTCCACGGGAGAATCTCCCTGCTGGATCCATTACTGAATGGTGGAGTCATTCTGTCACGTGCGTGCCGGGCAGCGAGGAGGATCCAAGCGCAGGGAGCAAGAAGGCGAACAGGTGAGTCCGTTTAACACAGGTTTATTGAAGCCACACGCTGGACACTGAAACAATGACTCCACAAAGGACGCAAAACAGATGGGGTTTAAATACAGGAGGACCGGGAGCTAAGGTGATTGGGAAACAAGAGGCAGGTGGGAGCAATTAACGGAGACACAGACAAAACCTAAGAGTAGACAGGACAGGACGTGACACCTCTTGATGTGAAGGAGCAGTGGATCTACTCCGAGCCCCTCCTGGATGACCAAGCTTCTCACCCTATCTGCAGAGAAAATATGTCTCGACCACTTGTATCCGCAATTGCACACACACACACACACACACACACACACACACACACACACACACACACACACACACACACACACACACACACACACACACACACCCACATTTACAATGAGGATAACCTTTTTAACAATATTCTAAATACTACTGTAATATTGGACCCGAACAATTTCTATTAAAACTAGAAATTATTTTTAAGAGCTAACCTGGAGCATGAGAATATGTAGTTTCCCTGTGATGAAGGTGGATAACTGCTTTTATCTTCCCAGTGGATTAAAATGCCAAAGACAGACTCTGTGTAAATCCATAGCTCTCTATTTACAGACGTGTGCAGGCCCTTGTGCATATCTACTATCTGCTTAGTATTCCTTGGCAGGTCTGGTGCATTTTCTATAGAAGCTCATCCCTTTTCAGTCTATCTATTGAATTGTAATAGGATATTTGAATGATGCTACACATTAGGGGTGTGTGGAAACAATTCCTAGAGGTGACCATAAATCCACATACTAATCAGGGCCGTGCAGAGACCTTTGACAGGGCGGGTGCTCTAAGTAAAAAAGGGGGCACTTATAGAGCAAAATCTTTAAACAGATTCACAATCCAACAAGTTAGAAAATTCAGATAATGAGGCCCTTGGGTTCAAACGACATAATAAAAATATATCAGTTAGTGTCATTAATGTTAGTGTTAATGTTAGTTCATAAATAATTGCTTTAGTTTATAAAGCTGACTTATATCTAGAGATGTTACCACATTTTTGCCCCTGATCTGAATCCAAGTTGTTTGATTTTTGATTATCTTCCAATACCGAGTCCTGTTCTGATACCAGGTGGTGATGCAATGAGTTACAAAAGAAGAAAGAAGTCATCCTTCTATCTGTATTTGTCATTTTGTTAATTTAGCCTGAAAAGGTCACTCATTCAGGAAGTACATTTAACAGGAATCAAGATTCAAGATAATATATTGCTATTGCACAGGTGTACAATCAAATTGACTTTGCGCTTACTAAAGACAGCTCTAGTAAGAGGTAGTAAAACAAATGTAAAATAAATGAAACCACAAGAAGTTATCCAGTGTGATCTACAGCTATGTTAGCTGAGGTCTTTTTCCTGTCAGTAGAAAATTCTTGATCCCATTCCATGATCTCACTGAACTTACCACTAAACATGAGAGCTCTGCTACCAACCTAACAACAACATCCTTTACACAAAGGCACCGTCATCCCATACGTGGCAGGAGTCTCAGAGAAACTTAGAAGAATCTTCAATCCAACAACACCCTCAGACAGAACCTGGTCCATCCAGAAGACAAAACATCCAAACAGAAGCTCAGTGGCGTCATTTATGCAGTCCAGTGTAGTGAGGACTGTCCAGATCTTGTGAGCCCTGGCCTCATGTTTACCAGTTTAATGACTGTCTGTGACCACAGGTCTATGCTCTGGTCCAGAGAACAAGATACAGTAAAATAAATATGAGGTAACATAAGATAACACTCATACATCACAACTGTAGCTACATTTCTACCAGCATTATAAAGATCAATAAGCCAGATAAAATGTGAAAGTTAAATATTTCATTACAAAAAGTCAACTAATAAAATGCTGCACTGATAAAATTATATTTTCAGTTAAATAAATATTTAATATAAATATAAATGATGCTGGAATGAAGCTGAATCTTACATTTAGTGAATAGTTGAGTGTTCAAATAAAAACCAGTGGGACTGTGCTGTCCCTCCTCATGTCACCATCTACAGAAACAGCCTTCTGGGACACCTGACCAACCAGGTGGATTTTATTTGTGACGTTTACATAACTTTATAAAAGCTGCTGATGAAGATGATCATACTATCTCATCCCTTTGGTTCTCTGCTCTCCCGTGGTGGTTCGCTCCGTTTCTTTCTGTGACGCTAAAGCTGGATTCCTTCTAATAGCGATTTTTGGAGTAACATGATCAGACGTTATGACCCGGAGAATCTTAGGTGAGAAATATTAACATCTATGATTCTTTGTTGTGATTCTTTGTTGTGTGCATCTTCAACACTTCAGGAGAAGTCTTTCTCATGTCCCATTGTCTGTCTCAGACATGCAGCTACCTCACGCTGCTCCACACACACTAGCCACGGACTCAAATGCACATAAACAAAAGCTCTGATATTAAAATCCATCCAGCTGACGTGAAGCAGGCAGAAAAAAAAACTTACAGGTAGATGAACGCAGACTCCTGCCCACAGGCAAAACACCGGACAACAGGGACAAACAATCATATGTTAGCATGATGCGGCAGAGCCAATCAGTGAGCTTGTGGGCGGGTCTAAGGCAAAATAGGCTTCCGCTTGAGGCGGCTGCCTCCGCATGGTCCTAGTGCTATGACGTGTATGTATGGTCCTAGTGCCTGATATGATAGGGAACTTTGGGCACTTCGACAAAAGGGGCAGGTGCTGTAGACTGTTCAAGGAAGTTCTGCTCAGACACGTGAAAAGAAGGTTACAGTAGTCTAAGTGTGAGGAGATGAAAGTGTGGATACCTGTCTCAAGTTCAGAGTGGGACAGAATGGGACTTAGCTTTGCAATGTTCCTGAGATGGAAGAAGGAAGAGCAAACAAGAGAACTGACATGAGAATCCAGGGTGAGAGCTGGGTCAAAGGTCACGCCAAGATTCCTGACAGAAGGTTTGGTGTGAGAAGCAAGCTGACCAAGAGAGTCTCTGACTTTGGGAACCAGCTTGTCTGGGGCACAGATGAGGATCTCAGTCTTATCTTCATTCAGCTGAAGAAAGCTCCCAGCCATCCAGGTTTTGATAGAGTCTAAGCAGGTGTGTAACAGCTGCAGCTTAGACATCTCATGGGGCTTAAAGGAGATGTACACTTGGATGTCATCTGCATAAAGATGGTAGGAGATTCCTTTGAAGGAGCTCAGGATGTGCTGAAGAGGAAGCAGATAGAGGAGGAAGAGTAGAGGCCCCAGCACAGAACCTTGTGGGACACCATGGGTAAGAGAGGTGGTGGAGGACCTAAACTTGGAGACGGCCACAGAAAAGGAACGCTCAGAGAGATAAGAGGAGAACCACTCCAGAGCAGATCCTGATAGGCCTACCCAGTCTCTCAGCCTCTCCAGTAGCAGGTGATGGTCAACAGTGTCAAAGGCTGCAGTCAGGTCCAGCAGGACCAGAACAGAACAGTCCCCTACATCACTGTGAGTCAGAAGGTCATTGGAGACCCTAAGAAGAGCTGTTTCAGTAGAATGAGCTCTACGAAAACCTGACTGGAAGCTATCATAGATGTTATGTTCATCAAGAGCAGCTGTGAGTTGTTTAGCCACAACCTTTTCCAAGATCTTGGAGATGAACGGAAGTTTAGAGATGGGTCTGAAGCTGCTATGGAGAGAGGGGTCGAGACTCAGTTTTTTAAGAAGCGGGTGGATTACAGCATTCTTAAAGTAAGCAGGGACCTGACCAGAGACCAGAGAAGCATTAATTATAGAGAGCACGCTGGGACCGATGGACTGAAAAGCACTTTTAAACAAAGATGAGGGTAAGATGTCGAGGGGGCATACAGAGGTCTTCATAGAGTTAACTAATTTTGTTAACTCAGGCAAAGAAACAGGAGCAAAGCTATATAGGATGATGGGCCTGGTTGGAGTCGGGAGAGGCGGCGATAAGGCTGAAGGAGAGATGCTAGATCTAACCTTATTGACTTTGTCCACAAAGAAAGACAGAAAGTTCTCACAGTCTGCAACAGAGTGGATGGGGCTGTAGGAGTGGCAGGAGAGACGATGCTGCTGATGGTGTTAAACAGCACCTTGGGGTTCCCTTTGCTCTGGGACACCAGGTTGGAGAAATAGGAAACCCTCGCGTCTCTGACAGCAGAGTTAAAGGATGACAGAAGATCCTTTAGGTGCAGCAGATGGACGTGGAGATGGGTTTTCTTCCACAAACGCTCAATTATTTCATTAAACCAGGGAGTAGGGTTCACTGCAGGAACTGATCTGGTTCTGACAGGACAGATATTGTCCAGAATGGAGAGGCAGTGCTCGTTAAACTGAGAAGTTAAGGAATCTGGGTCGTTATCAGAAGAACAGGATGGATCAAAAGCAGCAGAAAAATTGCTAGCTGTGCTCTCAGTAAGAAAACGAGAACTAACCATACGGCGAGCAGGAGGTGGGGACGCAGAAACTGACAAGTTAAAGAAAATGCAATGGTGATCTTAAATATAAACGTCCTCAGGACAAACACTGTCAGCATTTAGACTCAGGGTAAAATCAAGGTCCAGAGTGTGCCCCCTGGTGTTTGTGGGGCCAGAAACATGCTGGGTAAAGCTGAAGGAGTCCATAAGGCTGGAGAAATTCATGGCAAAGAGATCGGAGGGGTCATCAACGTGGATGTTAAAGTCACCAACAATCACCAGTCTGGACAGCTTCACAGTGGAGGATAGAAAGTCACTAAACTCCTGAAGGAAAGAACTGTTTGGACCAGGTGGACGATAGACCACAGCACAGTAGAACGGGTCCTTACGCCCGACTTTAATCAGCTGCAGTTTAAAGGAAGCAAGTGACCCGAGGTTGTAGAGCTACATGGATGATGGTCTCTGAAAACAACAGCTAGGCCTCCACCACGACCAGAACCCCGGGGTTGGCTAAGAAAAGAATAACCACTCGGGCAGAGTTCAATCATAGCAGAATAATCAGATGTTTGCTGCCAAACTTCAGTCAGAAACAGAAAATCCAGGTTTTTAGAGAGAATTAGATCACTGAGCAGGAAGGACTTATTGTTAACAGAGCGGGAATTTAATAGAGCCATGCTGAGTGAGGTGGAGGAATCAGAAACTACAGAAACAGCTGGAGTTAGTGTACGTAAATTAGCAGGGTTAAATCCACGGTGTTTATAAAAACCACTTATGGAGGGAACAGGAGGAGAAACCACTGAGGAATGAGGATAAACTGACCTTTAAAAACTTAGACGGATGAACTGCGTCCCAAAGCGGCCTGGCGGGAATGCGGAAGTGGCACTCAGGTCACCAAACTAAGGACAAGAAGATCTCGCTGATGTTTACCAGATAAACCACGTTTTAAGAGAAGTCTTATTCTCACCTGGATTCCTGCTCGTTTACCTCTTTTCCTCCGACGTTTTCCCGGGACCGGACAAACATAGCCGAAGGCGGGCAGCTCGGGACCGTCGATTGGTTCCGGGCCGGTGCGCCACTCAGATAAACAAGCAGGGAGGTACGTCCTTGGTGCATCTTGGGCGATCGTGAACGAACGGAAGGACAAAAGAGTCTGGCGATCATAGAAGATGGTAGCAGGGACACTACTGAAGAGGATCGCAGACAGGAGCAAGGTGGAAAAGAGGAGGTTAGTGGAGAAAAGTTTGAAAAAGTGGCCGGTGACTGCAGCTAAGGCAAGCACAGGTGCCATCTTGTTGCCGACCGGAAGCGGAAATGAAGCAAGCTCTGGCATGACTGTACAGGGACCTAACAGCCCACATCAAGGGCCCTGGTACCTTATTCCCAGAGCGCCCCACTCCACAGGACTCTCCGAGGGCCATGGTTCTGGAGAAGGAACACCTTCTCCAGGTCCACAAACACATAAACTGGTTAGGCAAACTCCCGTCCAACTAACTGTAGGGTGGTTGGGTATTAAAACATATGCTAATCCCTTGATTTAATCTATAACTTTCAATCTTACAAACACAACCAAATCAAATCAAATCAAATCACTTTTATTGTCACGTCACATGTGCACGTACACTGGTACAGTACATGCGAGTGAAATTCTTGTGTGCGAACTTCACAGCAACAGAGTTGTGCAAAAATACAATAACGTAAAAACAAGCAAAATTTAAAAATGGCTAATCTAAGTAATAATATATATAGTATGTAAGGTATATATATTACTAAATGTGTGTGCTAAGTATTTTATTTTTTATTTTTCTACGTGTGTACGTGTGAGTGTGTGTATAATGCATATATACATATTTTACAAATGAATAAAGTAAACAATAAAATCAGAGATATAAAATATACAGTGGTTGGTATGTGCAAAACAGTGGCATTAATGTACAGTATGGAGTGTGTAATGTTGGAGTTTCAGTAGTGAGGGTGTAAACCAGTAAACATAGAAAGTTTTTAACCTCACCATAGTTGAGTCAGACTATGGAACTCAAGAGTTCACGAGTCTCCACATGTCTTGCACTCTAAATATGTCATGACTAAAACTTCAGGGAGCCTCTGTCACATCTATCTCCCACACAGAAGTCACCCAAACCACAGGGATGCTTTGTAAATTTGTCACAAACTGTATTTTTCACTGCAAGAATACAATATGAAAAATGCTTGTGTGGAAGATAAACCATCTTTCATGAAATGATCTAAAAGGTTTCTGTGGAAAAAATAATAATAAAAGGAGTGCCCGTGTGTTTACTCAAGAGGAAAATACTGGGACAAGATGGAGTCAGCTGTGCTACACCAGCATTACAATAAGCTTCAGGTTGCACCACACACTAAATCTTAACAAATACTAGAGGATGCTTTAAATTATTAGTTTTAATTTATAAAAACAAGCATCTAGTATTGCTTTCCGGCTGTGAATGGGCTATTTAAGAATATGCTGTGGAACTTAAAGAATGCAGCCAGATGTTTAACCAAAACTGACAGACGCATGCACATCACACCTATTCTCGCAGATTTACACTGGCTCCCAGTCAAATTTAGGATTAATTTCAAGGTCTTGTTGTATGTATACAAGGCTTTGTATTGCCCATCCCCATCCTATTTGACGGATGTGCTGACTCCGTGTTCCCACTCATGCTTTTCGCTCAGCAGATCATCTGCTGCTTGTTCCGAATGTTCGGTAGAAATCACGGGGGGAGTGTGCCTTCTCTCATGCAGCCCCAAAACTCTGGAACACTCTGCCCCTCCATGTGTGTTTGGCTCCCTCTGTTAGCAGATTCAAGTTGGCCCTTAAAACACACTTTTTTCAGTATTGCCTTCCCTCTGTGACACTTTACATGAAAACCCAGCACCGGGTTTATTTATCTTAATTTAGTTTTTACGATTCAGTAGCTCACGTTTAACACCTCGCACCATCTTGTAGCTTTTTTGGTTTTATTTGTGCCATTTCAAATGGTTTTGATTATTCGTCGCATAATTTTTATTTTTGATAGTGCTGCTAACTGTTCGCTTATTCTATTGTTTTTAGAAGGAATTTTTATCCTTGATTATTTATGCTATGTTTTTATGTATTTTACCTGCTTTCGTTGTGTTTTGTTGATTTGTTCATTTGGCTCTTTTACTTACTGCACTTTGGTTACCTGCCATGCTATTTTAAAATGGTGCTTTATTGAAAAATTGGTATGGTATAGCATGGTTTTCCTTCAATCTCAGCTTCCCAAGCTTTTAATTTGAAGTACAAATGTGTCAAACACTTTGGTTTTTTAATTCAATATATTTCATTTGTTTTTCTCCTAAAATGCACACCTGTGGTTGATTTAGGGAAGATCTGAATTGTTCCATGTGTAAACTCTGGCAGTTTTTCTTCTTATATTGAACTCAAGTCATTTAATGCTGCAGCCGTTTTCAAAGGAGGTCTCAAACCTTTGAAAACAGTATTCATCCTTAGGCCTTAAGTTGTATGCATGACTGGACTTCTGTTTTCGGTCTCACAAAAATGTTTTGTCATCTGCAGCCAAAAGGCAAAAGGCAGCTAGTCTGCAGTGTTAGAAAAATATCTAATGATGCACATTGTAGATTATATTTAAGCTGACGTTTGTCTACAACTGGATAACTCTTAGGTTAGGTCAAGATGACCCGAGCCAATAAATATTAGCTAAATAGACATCAAGTTAAAAAGAAGTTTTATTGGTTGCTGAGGATTATTCACAACACGAACACTACAATAGAGCTTGTGAAATCCAACGTTTGCAACTAAAACAACAAATTTTCTCAATATATTTAGGCAAAACATGTGGTGGTTGACATTCAAAACCTATATTTTTAATTAACAACAAATAAAAGGATTAACATTTTATATCATGAGGTATCCTTGATAATTTGGTAACTTTTTGTCTCCTTTGTGCAGTGCTGTGCGGCCCAAACCCCTTTTCTATTTCAAATGACAGTTTTAATAGTGACTCACTAAGCAAGCATAGCTTGCAAAAGAAATGAATTACTGAAGGTTTTTACTTCTATTAACCCTTTATAGGGCACTCATAGGGCACTCATTGAACCCCAGTAAGTTATTGTTGTCCATTATCAATTATGCTGTTACAATATATATATATATATATATATATATATATATATATATATATATATATATATATATATATATATATATATATTTTTTTTCATGCACAAAATTAGAGAAAACTAAGTGATAAAATATGAACATTGGCCCTATTCTGGTAAAAATAATTTGAATAAGATAGATAATTAAAAGACACTTCAGAATAATCTAGCTAATTTTAGAACATTTTATCTTTGTTCAAAATAGAGAATATATCACAATTGTTAAAAATATAGAATATTTTTATAAAAACAGATTATTGTGGAATATTTTCACTACAGAATGGAAACCGTTTCTGATCAAATATAGATTATGAGACTATTTTAGGATCTGCCTCAATGTCATCTTCCTGTTCATCACAATCAGGGCGAGATTGGTTGGCACAATACCTGTCCTCCATTTTCCAGAGAAATCCTAGTTTAAGTCCATTTTTGGTTCTTTTTAAAACACAGGAAAATTTTCTCTTTACCTTGCTAACATTTCGTTTGCTGACTGCAAAACATCCTCAGAGCTGACGCTGATGGTGGCGTCACTTCCTGCGCTGTTTATCTGCGGGCAGCAGAGGACGTTGTCGCCCTCTGCTGCCCGCTCTCCCCTCTCTGATGATGCAGTCTCTTGCACAATCCAAAGTGTAGACCCCATCGTCTCTGTTCATAGTCCCACATCCACGTCTCCTTATCTCTATAGCTTCTTTTATCCATCTTTTGTATTTCTGTTGTTTGGTGTTTATGATCCTTGTGTTGTCCCAGTCCATTAAATGGTTTTCTCTTGTGCAGTGATCTGTTACGGCTGACTTCTTTATTGTGCTTTCTGCTTCTTGTTTTGCTGCTCTGGTGTGTTTTCAACTTGTTTCTCTCTCGCACTGCTTTCTATGTTCTATTGTTCGTGTGTTGAGTTGGGGTCCGGTTTCTCCTATGTATGTTTTATTGCCGAGTTTGCATGGGATTTTGTAAACGACTTCACATTTAAGTTCAGCTGGTATTTAGTGTTTTGGGTGTACTAGTCTGTTTTTAACTGTTGTGTATGGTTTTGTTGGTGTGTTTATATTGTGGTTTTTCATTGTTGCTCTTATTTTTTCTGTTATGCCTTTGATGTATGGTAAGGTTATCACTGGTTTTGGTTCTTGTCTTTCTGGGTTTCTGGTTCTTTGCTTTCTGTTGTTGTTTGATGTTTTCCTTAGTTTATTTCCCATGTCGGGTATCCACAGGTCTTTAAATCGTGTTGTATGTGTTTGTCCTCTTGTTTGCGGTCTCTTTCTTCTGGTACCATGTTTGCTCGCTGATATAATGTTCTGACTACTGACATTTTGTGTATGGTAGGGTGTTCTGATGTCCATAATAAATATTGGTTTGTGTGTGTTGGTTTCCTTTATGTGTTTATGTTTAGGGTTCCATCGATCTGCCTGGTTATTTTCATGTCCATAAATGCTATGCTGCCTTCTGTTTCAGAGGGGGGAAAGTGGGCAGCAAACACACAAGAGCAGCAAAACAAGAAGCAGAAAGCACAACAAAGAAGTCAGCCATAACAGATCACTGCACAAGAGAAAACCATTTAATGGACTGGGACAACACAAGGATCATAAACACTGAACAACAGAAATACAAAAGATTGATAAAAGAAGCTATAGAGATCAGGAGATGTGGATGCGGGACCATGAACAGAGACGATGGGGTCCACACATTGGATCGTGCATGGGACTGCATTATCAGAGAGGGGAGAGCGGGCAGCAGAGGGCGACAACGTCCTCTGCTGCCTGCGGATAAACGGAGTAGGAAGTGATGCCACCATTAGCGTCAGCTCTGAGGATGTTTTACAGTCAACAAACGAAACTGTCAGCAAGGTAAAGAAAAACCTTTCCTGTGTTTTAAAATGAACCAAAAATGGAATTAGAAACTAAACACAGTAAGAACACACCAAAGATTAAGAAATCTTAGTTTAAACTGCAAAAAATATTCTATATCATAATTGTTATTACTACTGTTACCATGAATATTAGGATTATGTCCAAAAAATACAACAGATTTTACTGAAAAATATTAATATATTTTTTTTACTTGTTCAGGGTGTATAGGTTCAAATATGGCAGATTTGATTTTCCAGATTTTGCCAACTTCATAGAGGGTAACATTTACAACACATATATCCTCATTTAGCACAACTAGTCAAGCTTGTGATGTGAGAGTTTCATAAACCTAGCATTGTTGGTTTTAGAGATCTGACCATAAATGCGAGAGGAGACCAATGAGTTTTCTGGCTCTGCAGACACACCAATTTTTGGTGCATTATAGCTCCGTACTGATTGGTGGAATGGCATCATAGCGGAAACCATGACTAGCTTGATCTCTCATGATTGTTTGGGTGAAATCCTGTAATACTAAGAGTTTGTGAAAAGGCACACAGACATAATTTATGATGTGAGTGGAAGTGTTTAAATATGGATGTTGGCCCTATAAAGGGCTAAACCAAATTATTGCTAACAGCTTCTCCTCCTAGTCTCCTGATTTTGATGATTTTATATATATATATATATATATATATATATATATATATATATATATATATATATATATATATATATATATATACATATATATATATATATATAATCATTTTTTTCCGTGTCCTGGCTGGCTGTGAAGCAAACAGAATTAATGTCTGTTCACCTTTATGGATAGGATTTCTAGGCGCAGCCAAGGTGTGGAGGGCATCTGTTTTGGTGGCCTGAGGATCAGGTCTCTGCTTTTTGCAGATGATGTGGTCCTGTTGGCTTCATCAGAACGTGATCTTCAGCTTTCGCTGGAGCGGTTCGCAGCAGAGTGTGAAGCAGCTGGGATGAGAATCAGCTCCTCTAAATCTGAGACCATGGTCTTGGTTCGGAAAGGGTAGACTGCCTTCTCCGGGTCAGGAATGAGGTCCTGCCCCAAGTGGAGGAGTTTAAGTATCTCTGGGTCTTGTTCACGAGTGAGGGAAAACTGGAGCATGAGATTGATAGGCAGATTGGTGCTGCATCTGCAGTGATGCGGGCGTTGTACCGGTCTGTCGTGGTGAAGAGAGAGTTGAGTCTTAAGGCAAGCTCTCGATTTACCGGTCGATCTACGTTCCTACCCTCACCTATGGTCATGAGCTTTGGGTAGTGACCGAAAGAATGAGATCGCGGATACAAGCGGCCGAAATGAGTTTTCTCCGAGGAGTGGCTGGGCTCTCCCTTAGAGATAGGGTGAGAAGCTCGGTCATTCGGGAGGGGCTCGGAGTAGACCCCGCTGCTCCTCCACATCGAGAGGAGCCAGTTGATGTGGCTCGGGCATCTGGTCAGGATGCCTCCTGGATGCCTCCCTGGTGAGGTTTTCTGGGCACATCCAATCGGGAGGAGACCTAAAGGTATACCCAGGACATGGTGGAGGGACTATGCCAGGAACGCCTTGGGATTCCTCTGGAGGAGCTGGCCCAAGTGGCTGGGGAGAGCGAAGTCTGGGCCTCTCGCCTTAGGCTACTGCCCCCGCGACCCGACTCCTGATAAGCGGATGAAAATGGATGGAATGAAGTTGTTCTCTCACTTTTGTCAAAAAACCTCTGCTAATAACACATTTTGGACCAACCCCAACTATTGGACCATCTGGTTGTTGGTCTTGCCAAACTGCCACCCTTCCCTGGGTCCTCCCTTCATTACACACTTGTGTAATTATCAGCAGATAACCACTGGTGTTAGAGGTTAGCAGCTCAATAATATCAGAGAAGGAGAAACAACCGACTGTTACCACTTCAACTTTAGGACAAACTAGTACCAAAAAGAAAAACACCATTTAAAGTCACGGACAACAAAAAATGCTTGGACCTTGGGAATCAGCAACTGGTGTTTTGCACCATCTCATTTCCTCTGGCAATGCAGGTTTCTGGTTCTGGCAGAAAGATTCTCGAGGGGAGGGGTGAGTGTTCCATGATCATGTTTGTGTTCAAAATTGAATTTGTTCTGAAGAATCGCTATAGCAGCTTTAATGTGTTTCAAAGAAAATAAATTGGACTAAATCTTTTTGCCACGCACAAGCAACACAAAGTGACGACTGGATTTGGTGCACGAGGCTAAAAATGATGACTGACAGCTATAAACACCTACATACATAAAACAGAGTTCAAAGGGGTTCGTTTGCATCCATAACAAGATGGTTTTTGACAATTTCCCAGCTGTTCACTGTGGGAAACTTTCCAGAGATAATGATCCCCTGTGACAAATGTGGTGCAATCAAAGTTGTTTCTGCAAGTTTTTTTCATTGTGCATGTTCCACCTTGACAAGGACATTTTCAAAGTTCAGATGTGGGTTAATGTGCAGCTATGGAAAACCTGAGAGTCCAAAGGAAAATTAGAAAAGATGATAATACACTGAGAATGGGTAACATTGTGGTCTTGTAGGTGCAACAGTCTAAAATCATTGGTATTGAGGTTGTGGATGAGCAATGCCCACATTTTTAGAATGAGTTTCGGTGAATGATCTTTGCAGAGAAACCACGTGCACTGTAGCTGTTGATGTGTGCAGATCTTTCTGAAGTTTTCCAAGCAAAGAAAAAACAACAGGCTTCTAGGAAATGAAGAAGCTGAGACAGGTGGGAATGAGAGATGCCAGTGATTCATACGTCATCGAGACTTGTGATGGTTAGTGGGGGGAGACAGAACCTCACCCCATGAGCAGTGGCATTGTTGTTCTCTTGATCATTATTCCAACCGCATGTGGTCTGCATGTTGATGCGATGCAGTGTTAATGTTTGATATAGAGCACCTCACATCTCGGTCGGTGACAACCCAAAGTGATGGCATGAATCAGTCTGGCTGAAGTTGATTGTAAAGCAAATAGCTGCAGAATAAAGGAGCTGAAGGGAAGGGTTCTATTTCATTTGATGAATACAACAGAATGGCTATTATATGAGGTCTTGTGAAAATGTTGTTAAAATTTATCCTGCACAAATCATGGCTGATCAGATTGGCTAGTGAGACTTTTATTTTGTGTTTTTCTTTAGGGGAGTTATGGCTAAATACGTATAAACAGTACCTAAAGCATGAATTTACACCATATAGGCAAAAATAATACAATTGCATGAGAGTATTTGTTTTTGCATTTAACGTGCAGAGCAAATGGTGGACTTTTTAGCAGAATGACGAAGCAGAATAGGATTTTTCTTTTTAAGGTGTGGCTCACTTGTTTATTTACATGAGTCACCCAGCTATTCTACCTCTATGGTCAGTACTCCATGCATAATACACCTGATGAATGTACATTTGTACATGTGTGCTTACATGTTCATGCCTGTATTTAAAATATACCACTTGGACTGTAAAAAGTTGTTTTTTTTATATATATATTTTTACTTCCACAATGTTTCACAACCCCCTATCCAAATTGCTTACTGTGTATGTGTCTACATAGGAACTACTGTTGTATATGGTGTCTTGTCTTTACTTTAGCATTCCTGGTTACTTTTGTACTACTTTGCTATCTGTCTGAGCTGTGGTAACACAAAACTGTCCCCACTGTGGGATCAATACAGTATGTTCTTATCCTATCTTATTTGCAGTGGTCACTAGGAGGAATGAATGCCTTGTAAGACGTACTCGGTGCTGAAACAGGACCATCTGTTGTTGGTCTTTTCCCCTCATTTTCACATATTTCATGGTCTAAAGATTCCTTTTTATCGTAGACTGGTCATAAGACAAAGCTCAGATGCTAAGCTTTTTTATTTTATTTAACTTGTCTCCTTCGCATTAAGCATGGTGTTTTGTTTTTAAGACTAATAAGACATTTTCAGACAACAATATGTTTAAATGCATAAAGGAACAAGTTACATTTGATACATCTGGTCTTGGTGGCCTTGGCTACATTCAGGAGTACACTTGCAGTTCTTATAGGATTTGTGAAAAACATAAAACAGGTTATCGCAGCTGTAGCGTGAGGAAGTATGGGTTTTTCTGTGCCAAAGGTTGTATTTGCCCGGCTGGGTCGAAGCTGGGTCACCAGCAACTTTCACCCACAGATAACGACCTGAGCCGCCAGCGAGTCTACACGATCCCACAACAACCGAACATCTGGTCTCCAGAAGAAGAAGTTCTCACAGGAAGTCTAGTCATAATAAAAGAGTCTTACGCTTCCTTTGTTTAGTAATGCTAAATAATCAATTTACCATTTTACTCATTATAAATGTATTTTAATCAAATGAATGATTATTATGCATATGAACTGTAATGAATCAATACTTAATTAAATAATGTTTTGAAGATGTTTTAGTGATGACCTTCACACTCGCTCACACAGGTCTGTATCCACAGTAACTCCAAAACACATTTGCTCTGACGCACAAGTTTGCTTTGGGAAGAGAAGTGGGTTTTGGTAAGTTAGAGAGTTTGAGTTTGACAACGAGAGAGAGCGGACGTGCTGAACAAATGCCAACGGAGCCTGTTGGCTCTTTTCTCCCCCCCAAGCTATTTCTGTCAAGCCAGACAGAATAGCTGAAATGCAACTGCTAATGCAGACTCGTCCCAGAGTCTTTGATTTCTGAGTTAATTTAAACATGAGAAAGCGCATCTGCTAAACGCTTCATCAACGTGTACCGAGGTCAACTCTGGACCGGATCGTCGCACACCTCCGTCTCCTCTGCCAGCCAAGGTGTGACCTGGATAACATCCTCCGAGGTCCGGATCCGAAAAGAGGGTCCTACGTGCGGTGAGGCAGGACATGACAGATAGCGTTCTGATGCAGTTTTCTAATAAGAACTCAGTTTAATTCAAACCATCATTTTCACTCAGATTTGCCTTTTCTCTCCCTGAAGCAAGCTCACACATGCATGCATGCGGTCATAATTCCATCATTCTCAAATCTTAGCACATCCAACACAAGGTCTATTTGTGCAAGCTTAAAATATCAACTGTTAAAGATTGTCCAACAAGGTTGCCAATGTTGATTATTTTTCCTATGATTGTCATTTCAAATCATTAGTTTAAATTGAAGAATTAAAATTCTTAAATTTCAAACTTGTCTCTTCATTGAACTGAAACACAGATACACGGGTATGATAATCAGTTTATAGATGAAAACAACCTTTGAGTCTTCTTATTTCTATAAAATTTGGTTATTAATTTATTAAAATTAATATCTCAAATTAATGTGTAGAATGGTTCCTCTTTAATAAAAGAGCCATAAACCATTACGCTACACAGCTTTAACAACAGGGCAAGCACTTTCTGTGATACATATGTTGCCATAAGTCACGAAGATTTAATATAGTGATAAAGTACTTCAGCGAATAACACTTGAAAATCTTTATAAAATCTAATCCTGCTGTGGAATAAACAGCTTTTCTCTCCAATCTCAGAGTCTTCAGATCACAGTCCTTTTCCAAACACAGCCAATCAACGACACAATTGATTTCTTGATTAATGTCCTGGCCCACCTACTAGCACTGCAACCTAGAGACATAATTTTCTTCTAAACGTGATCAATAGCTCAACATACACAATATAAAAAGGAAATTTTATTAGATGTTGATGGTTTAAATCTACATTGTGTGTACATAGAAATACTAATTATGCCATCAAATGTGTCAAAATAATGCGATTATATTAGTGCAGAAGTATGAGTTTGATACAGTGCTGAAATGTAAAAATTGGGGTTTTGTTTTATACTCAAACAGAACAGCAAGAAAAGATGGAAATCCAACAAAAAGTGGAGGTCTGTTCCAAACTGAACAGGAAGAGTGAGCTCTAACTGGAAGTGATATTTAGGGGTGACAGTGAAACATTGCAGAAGAAGACTTGCTGCAGAGCTGGAGTGCTGACCTCTCACTAACACGTCGCTACATGATGAGCAGTGATTAAAAATGTAGGATGCAGTTACCCTATTTTAGCTTCCTGCTCTTTCATCACTTTCTAAGTTTTGAGTTTAGGGAGAAAAAAATGTCTTCAAAACTGGTTACATTTTATTTCTATTAGCATGAAGTCTCATTTAAAACTTACGTCCATGACTTGGTGTCATGATGCCTTTGACTTGCATCACTAACACTAGCTGCTTAAGAAAATGAATAAGCTTTGTGTCAAACTTGGTTGGTTGGTCCACCAATTGTAGCCACAACAAACCATGTTTAAAAAACTATTCCCGGATATTGTCACAACACAGTTGGATATACTAATATTTATTTATGTTATTGGCCTGATCCACTCAATATGCTTTCAAAAGTATTTAATTAATCCCATATAGATTGGTGTTGCAAATTCACATTGTTGGGCAATTTCATCAATCCAAGATTGCCTTAGGGAAAGTTTAAAGCACAGGGGGTTATAGTAATCAATCAATCAACACCAATATCAATCATAAACAATCAATTTAAACTTTGCAAAGCGGAGAGGAAAAATACACACCAAACAAGGGTCTCAGTTCACTCTCATCAGACTAACGTCCTCCGAAAGCATTTATTAGCACACACAAAGATTAACGCACACACATTTGACATTCCTTAGACTCTCAGGCAGGAAAGCTGTAAAGGGAGTCTAAACCTCTCCAGGTGCACCCTAAATCAACAAAGTCATTGCTAGACTTTCTCAAGGGAGTTTTACTGATAAAGGTCGGTTAAGAGGCAAGGTCATCCTCCCTGTAGGAACTAGTGGAGCCTGGTATCTATCAACAGGATGAAGCTGCATTTTAATAAGGCACAGGATGTTTAGCAGTCAAGACATTAATATTAGTTCAATAATAATAATATCAGTTTCTATCTAACACACATCACTTAAACCTTGATGCACCCAGATGGAGTATCAGGATTAGTACCTTCATCAAAAACCTGCCAAGTCCAGCACTATACATGTCTACTGCCCTCTGGTGGACAGTCTACAGTTGGCAAGGAATACTTTTAGGTATTTATATACACATTATAAAAAAAATAGATCTGAATATTGTGTAGTTGGCTTAGTGTTGGCCAATAAATCAGTTTTAAATCACTTTTTTCTAATTATTAGCATTAGCAAGCTTGGCTACAGGTTGTTTATTATTTATTTATTATTATTTTTATATATAGAAAAAAGCCCAAATATGTCAGTGGTATCAACACTCTTTTAACTTTAGACAGGGCCATTAATTAGTATGATATTTGTCTTTCTTTCAGAAATCGCCAACATGAGTCAAACCAGGATTCTTTTTTTATTTACTGACAGGAGACAATGTTAGCTTTAAAAGCTATGGCCTCTGCGGGAACAGATAGCTTTGTTGACTTGTTTTACTTCACTTTTAGCTAATGACGTCATTTACACTATAACAACTTTAGGCAAACATTTTGCTGCTCTGCCATTAAATTAAAAATAATGTTGTGTTTGCTCTAACAAACAAGGAAAACATGCCTTTTCAGTTTGTTTTATCAAAGCTATACCAAATAAACCCAATAAAAGTTAGGTGTAGTTTTAAGACCAATGTCCACATTGATTCTAGAATTTTGATATGTTTATTTCAACAAATTACAGATTAGTTCATCATTTGTTGCGCTAATCCCTGGTGTTTGCATTATTAAATAAAAACACACATTTATTTTAAATAGGCTCAAGATAGATTGGTATTAGTTTCAGCCACTGATGACTTTGAAAGAATAATTAAAGTGGGTAAGTGATGCTCAGGGATATTTTACATTCAGTGGAAGTGATGGGACGGTGAAGGGGCCAAAGATATTGATTACTGCTGGGATTACGGAACCAGGAGCATTGCTCTCAGTCCAACAATGTAATCATCAGCTCTCTACTTGTAATGCACAGGTTGCCTCGGACGCACCGGGGGAGGCCAGGACAGGCAGAGGGAGAAGTGTGACTGGACACAGAACAGATGGGTAATGTTTCGTTTGACATTGTCCTCCAACTTATTATAAATTTAAGGTTGAAATTAATAAGGATTTGTTTGCAAAGAAGTTTTAGGAAGATGTTGCATCACATGATTTTGTGGATATTAATGGCTTTTCAGTTTCTGGTGGTTTTTTGTTTGTTATATTCCTTCTTTTGTAAAATAGGACTAATAATCATTAAACAAAGCAGTGTCTTTTCAACAGGATGAGTTCAAATATTAGTCCAACTGATATCTTTTCTGAACAAAGATGCAAAATCTTCATATTTGCTCTAGATTGTTTTTAAAATGTTGAAAGCTAAAAGATTTGGTACACATATAATATTTCCCCCTTTTAACGAGTGTCTGGTGCTGTTTTAACAATGTTTGTTAATACTTAGTGGGTGTTTCTAATGCGAGGATTATGACCATTTTTGCCTTCCATACTTTGGTGTCTTGATGAAAGTAACAGGCAGGACTTTAAAGAGCAAGTCAGCCCTAAATCCACTTTTTTGCTGCTAAATTGAATAAATGAGTGCCTGATAGTGCTGTAGACAGGTGAAGTCAATAGTGATGTGTTTTTTGTGAACAAAACGGCTCTCAGAGCTGGCTCTTTGAAGTGACCGATAGGAGCTGGGTCCATCTTGGAGTAAGTGACACAGACTTTGGACTGCTGTGAGACCAGGAGGAGGTGTGTTGCACCTCCGATTGCTATGAAAGCAAGGAGAGAGGTCACAAACACAAAATGCCTGTGACGATTATTACTGTAGAACTGGTTCTCTCAAAAGAGTCTAGAAGTCAATAGTTTGTCATTTTAGTGCATCTTATAGCAGCCTAAACCTGTCGTTATTTTGCCGTCTTCAGGTTTAAAACTTTGCACTACATTGAATTTGAATCAGCCAATGCTAATGGCTTAGAGCAAGGGTGTCAAAACTCTAGACCCTGAGGGCCATTATCCTGCATCTTTTTGTTATTTCCCTGCCCCAGCACAGTTGATTCACCTGTGCAGCAGCTCATCAGGCTCTCCAGAAGCCTGTTAATCACCTGCTAATTGAAATCATGTTCAAACTGGGAAAACAATAAAACATCCGGGATAGCGGCCCTCGAGGACTGAAATTTGACACCTGTGGCTTAGAGGTAAGTGACGTTAGCGTTACTGTATTATGTGGCTGCACTGCATTGGACTGCAGCAGAGTCTTGGCCACGCCTCCAACTGGCTCGGCCACTCACAGGTAGATAAGAAATGGCTCAGACATTTGAGTCTTTTAAAACAAACATGCTCCTTCCTTTCTTCTAGGGAATGATGTGGAGAGAAAATCATCCAGCATGCTGCAGTTTCCCTGCTTGTCCGACTGAACAGTGTGTCTGTGAGGCCTGATTTATGCTTCTCTGTCTGCGTTGGTACAGAGACACCCAACGCTATTGTGAGGGCTCTCCAACAAGAACACAAGGATGGACGGAGTTGAGCCCTTTTTCTAAACATCTGTCAAACAAGATAGAGAGCACAAGTTTGTGATCGGTCAGGTCGCTCCTTCCTTCAACTTCATCAACAGCACCACTACTTCCCCCTCAAAAAAGATATCTGCTCTTTCCTGGGATCCACTGATTGCCCTCTTTCCTATTCATTTTCTCTTTCCCTTTCCTTACATTTTTTAATCGCAAATCTTTTCTCACTTTACCATATTTTTAATCATTGAAAAAATAAATATTTTTCAAATTTAAAATTCTTTGCTTTTGTGAATCGCCTCGTGATTTTCATCTTAAGAAGCGCTATGTAAAAGATTGTTTTCTTTCTTGAAGAATACCTCATAGAAAAACTCAATTAACTAATTTATTGCCATGTTCTGTGACTTCAAAAAACAGTCAAAATATTGAAAAAATGCTGGCAGCGAGAGGCTTTTCTGATCAGGAAACGGCCGGCAGTTAATGAGTTAACTCGTGATGGGAGAAGTAAAAAGATTCTGGGTTTGGAGGTGGTGAGCACATTAAGAGTTGGAGGAGAACGAAGGATTTGTCTGTGTTAAAAAGTCTGAAATACAAAAAAAAAAAAAAAAAAAACACACACAATATAAACACAATAGTAAATGTACCATCTTGGACCGGATAGGTGACAGTACACCCCAGAAAAGTGATACACCCTATATTGTTCTGGAGGAAAACTGCTGTGCAACACTTGGAGAAGCATAATTAGGCTGGCGAGCAACACGTTCTCACTCCCAGCGTGTCAAAAACAAACGCTAGGTCAGCCACCCTCCACATCAGACCCCTGACGCCAAAAGTGCCCTTTTTCGTTACCTATGTGCGAAAAGGGGTTTTTCCCTTATTTGACTGCAGATCCCAATGCAGCGTAAAACTGAAGCGATGGGATGTCCGCTACCTTTGCATCCCAATGCAGCGTTACACTGACGCGATGGAATGTCCGCAGCCAGGGCACCAAACAAGCTCATTGTACTTCACCTTAACCATATCCTCTTATTTAACCTTGTCTTCTTATTTAACCTTCCCCTCACCTGTATCCTAACCTTAACCATCTTGCCAGCGAACACGTTGGTGATGTGTCGGTCGCTCTAAAAGCCGGCTCTGTGAAGTGAACGGCGGGAGCCGCCTCGTAATTGGTCAGGTTTGGACCGAGGCAACGCGAGGGGGAGGTTTCAACTACCACGGTGGAGGTTAAAAGTAGAGGGTGTGTGTAACCTCCCCCTCGCCAGATGGTATGTTCTAACGTTCCCCTTGGGCGGCAAATACGAAAATTCACAGTCAGACTCTGACTGTCAGAGTCAGAATGCAGGGGAAACAAACGCTTGGTCGCAGTGAATGTAACGTTTTAGGTAGCAAGAGGGTTAAGGTTAGGATGAGGGAGAGGGGAAGGTTATAATAATGAAACGTTAAGGTTTAGGTGCGGTTAAACGAGGTGGTTCGGTGCCGCATCGGTTAAATGAGGGTTAAGGTTAGGATGAGGGAGAGGGGAAGGTTATAATAATGAAAGTTAAGGTTTAGGTGCGGTTAAACGAGGTGGTTCGGTGCCGCATCGGTTAAATGAGGGTTAAGGTTAGGATGAGGCAGAGGGGAAGGTTATAAATAGTGAAATGTTAAGGTTTAGGTGCGGTTAAACGAGGTGGTTCGGTGCCGCATCAGCGGATATCTAATCACGTCAGTTTTACGCTGCATTGGGATCTGCAGTTACAAAAGGGAAAAAACCCTTTTCGCACATAAGTAACGAAAAAGGGCACTTTTGGCGTCTGGGGTCTGACGTGGAGGGTGGCTGACCAAGCGTTTGTTTCCGACGCTTAGGGTGTGAGAATGTGTTGTGGCGAGAGAGAGAGAGAGAGAGAGAGAGAGAGAGAGAGAGAGAGAGAGAGAGAGAGAGAGAGAGAGAGAGAGAGAGAGAGAGAGAGAGAATGTGCTTGTTTCTTCAACAGAGAAACAGTTCCTCACCTCCTTTAGGTACATTTTTTAAACAGGAAGTCTGGGTGGATTAAGACTCCGGTCAGGGGGTGAGTTTAAGCTTCTGAGTTTCAGGGTTAGGGTTAGGTCTGAGTGTCTGAACAGCACTTTGTTTTGTTAGAAACTACGGGTGTGTCCGAATCCGTGGGAAGGATGCTTGAAAGGGCGCATTTTGAGCTCGATGACGTCACAGCGCAGCGACGAGTACTGTCCGAATTCCAAGAATACTCATTTTCACGTCCTCAAATGCGTCCTCGCTCCACCCACATTTTGAGGATGGGTCTGTTGTATCCTCACAGAACAAGGCTATCCCAGCATGCTTTGCACGCCGGCTGTGGATTTTCAACAGGAAGAGAAAATGGGGAGAACTACGAAGTTCTAAATGTAAGTTTGTTAAAAACTAGCCGTAGAAACCTAAAAAGCTTAAAGCAGTTCAGTTTATAGACATTTTTTGTTTGTATATTTGTTTTTTAAATGACATTTTAGGCAGAAATCAGCCAGAACGAGTTTGTTTCGCGGTCCTGTAGTTATTCCCGTGTGTGTGTGTGTGCAGGGAATTAAACTTGTCATTTATTTTAGGGACAACAGAGCGTTTTTATTAAGCTTAGAGGTGAAGACTGAAGCTGTCTACACATGAGTACAGTAGTTCATCCTGTGTTCTGCTGTGAAAAGTACTTTTATGTTCAGGGATTTACACAGTTGACATGTTCAATGAAGTAAAAATTGCTTGTGTGAAGAATATAAATTTTTATCTTCTCATGTGGATAAATGTAAAAATGTGTTTATTGCCTTTTTGTCACCTGTGATCTGATTTTCTCTGTAGGACTGCAGGTGTCCAGGGTCAGGAGAGGCTTTACCTGGTGGTCCTCCTGGGAGAGAGGCCTTCTACTGTCATCATGTTAATGTTAATTAGCTGTTTGATATTTGAACACATTTATTAAAACAAATACTAACTGATAACTCTTTCTGGTCATTGATTTTATCACCAGTTTTATTATTACAGATGTTTTTGAACATGTTACATGAACAGAAAATGAAAAGATGGTAAGGAGACAAGATTATAATACATTACAATTATTTACAAATCAAAACCAGTATGGACCAGTTATGTACGGTTAAAGCAGGATTAACCTGAGTGACTCTTCCTGGATCATTTATTTAAACTGAGTGAGCAGGAAGTATTTAACAGTGCAGCTGGATCTGCTGCAGGAGGATCCAGACGTGGATGGAGGGCTGGAGCAGACCCGTGGCTGGACGGTTCTGGTCAGAGGAACATCAAACAGGACGGTCTGCAGAGAGAGCTTTGGGACGCTTCCTCTCACTGTCCACTCCATCGTCCATCTACAGGGACTGCTGGGCTGGCTCAGACGACGGCTGTTACATCTCTAAGATGTATTCAGAAATATGAAATGAGGAGATGGTTTATGGATCCACTGGTATAACAATTGTGACTCTTCAGCAAATAAAACCACAGTGTTGATTTTAATAGAGGTTCTACATAAATGACTTGCCTATTAACAGTAGTGGTGGTTTGCTGGTACCTCCTGCAGGACAGAGCACCACTGACCTCCTCCACACACATCTTCCTCACGCTCATCCTGCAGAACCACAACTTCACCAGTACAGAGGCAGATGTGCAGAATAGTGCATGCTGACCTGTAATAGATTAAAAAAGAGTTTTTTTAATTGAAATTTTTAAAACAAAACATATAACCTGCAGTACACTGGTTCTGTTCAGTTTAAAGACAAGTGGCAGGGAATAGTTAAATAAAAACTACAGAGAATTTACATTTTAAGACAGATCTAATCATTATTAGGCTTAAGTTGAATAAACAAATGCACATTGAAAACACTTCAATGCTATTTTATTAATAAGCCTGTTTTTAAAAGCATTTACCCCCATTTGATGCTAAATAAGAAGTTCTAAGGTCCAATTTACATTGGAAAATGTCCCACTGCATTCAACATTTATGATGCATTTGTTTCATATTAATTACCTACACAATGATATCCTGAAGTAATGTGTTGTGTACATTTAACAAGTTCATTCTTAAAACATGCATGAAACGATCTAAAGTTAACATGTAAGTCCTGAAAGCTTCTAGAATAAACTAAATTACTTTACCTGAAACGGTTGTGAACAAACGCTGCTGGTGGACGTGAAGCTGCTCTAGCTTCTTAAATATTCCTGCTCGATTTTCGCTAGCTTTAACATTTTTCCTTTGCATGTAGCTGCCGCCACGGCTGTGAAGGAGCCTGCAGGCCACTGTAGAAGTAAAGGCTAGACTGTCCGAATTCAGAGCTGCCGGGTTCTGGTCTTAGTGCTCGACCGGCGAGGACCCGTACTCATAAGTGACATGTCCATGGATTCGGACACACGCTACATTTATTGTTTCATTTTAGTTATCAAACAAAAAAAAAAGACCAGATTGGAATGGAATAATTTCTAACCAACATTCTTTCTGTGGTCTGCTGAATCTGTCCCTGATGCCTCTGAGTTTTCTGCAAATACCATTGCTATGATACCAAAAAGCATTAATTATTTACTTATGTCACCAGTGGAGGTCAGCGGTATAACACATCTTTAGACTTGTTTTTAAGCTAATCTGGCATTTTAGAGCCAAACGATGTTAATATGTAATTCTCAATAACACGCTGACAAAACCAAACAATGATAAACACGACACTTTTTCTCTTTTATTTGTGATTATTTTTCCCTCGCTACAATAATGCTTTTGTTATATGGTGTACATTAATGTGACTTTGCTATTTCACATTTTTCTGAAAGCTACATAGTCAACTGAGTAATTGTTCTTTGTTTAAGCGTCTCTACACTGGGGAGTGAAAGTGTTCTTAAAATGGTCAAGGATACATTTTCCAGTTCTTTGAGGCTCCGTAGCCCTAGGGCATCCCTTGAAGCAACTCCCCATCTGAGGCAATGGAATCAGGACATTTGAAGTATCAGGCCAAGTGGCCTCATGGTGTTCCTGTCTTTTCCTGCTGAGGTGTCACATTGACAAAGTGGCAAACTTTTGTGAAACTTCCTGACATTAAAACTACAACAAAAACAACCAAATAGGAACCTCGTTTAGTTAATTACACATTTCTTCTAGTTAAAAATAAAAGTTCAAATCAAAAGGTGAAAGCATTTAAAAAATGTTTTTAATTACTCAAACAAAACAAAAACAAAAGGAGGCATCTCTAAGCAGAGCAGGAGTTGTAGAGGAAAAACGGAAAGGTGAGCAGCAGCTGTTTGGAGCCAAGACTTACAGATGCCAGGTGGACATATAACAGCATTTATTTTAAATACTGGCTGGCTGAAAGAATAAACTCAAACTGAATGGAAACAAAAAATCACCTTGGTTTCCACTCTTTGCGTGTTTGCGCTGGCAGCAGAAAACAACAGCAACTGGCACAATATTGACCATCGTCAAACACAGATGTTCAAACCAATGCAAAGGTATTGCTGCTTATTTGGTTGCGGTTCAGTTTGCAGAATTAGATAAGAAAGCAAAAAATTAACGAAAAGGAAAACTCAGCGATGGACTGGCTCTCTGTCCAGGGTGTACCCCGCCTGATTGCCCATTGACCGCTGGAGATAGGCACCAGTCCCCCTCGCGACCCTAACTGGATAAGTGGGTTCAGAAAATGGATGGATGGATGGATGGATGGATGGATGGATGGATGGATGGATGGATGGATGGATGGATGAAAAGGAAAACTCATAGCAGTCATATGATGGGGGCAAATGCCTGGAATTTTCCACTGGCCCAGAAAAAGTAAGTATTCCACAAAATAATGAAGAAAAAAAAACTTAGATTAATAACTACTAAAAGACCATAGTGCAACCTATTATGGTATTAACATGCTTATTTGTATTTATTTTCGTTTGTCACATTAATAAAAAGCAAAAAAATTAACCAGAGCTCCGCATTGCTCCAGTTTATCATCTTAGCTGATTCTGTCTACTTTCATTTTTAATATGCCAGAGCTCAACAATAACTCTCCATGTGATCGTAACACCACCCTCTGTTGCGCTGAGGCGTAAGTCAAGTCAAGTCAATTTTATTTATACAGCACTTTACAACAGCATAAAAGCTGACCAAAGTGCTTAACAAGCCAAAACGAACAGAAGTTTCCTATATTGCTAAAATAAGATAAAAGTTCATCAAAAGTAAAAACATGACCAAAAAACAAATCAAACTGACATAAAAGCTACTAAAACAGATGCATTCTCAAACTGAATTAAAAGCAACTGAGAACAGACGAGTCTTTAAAAGTGATGTAAAACCCAACGGTGAGGAAACCATCCTAATGTGGATTGGCAGTGCATTCCACAACCTTGGGGCTACTACTGGGAAAGCTCTATCACCCCTGAGCTTTCTCCTAATTCTCGGCACCTCCTGGAGAAACTGGTCGGCTGACTTCAATATGCATTCACAAGTCCAGCATTGTGGCAATACTACTATAGAGCATGGCTGTACGAATGTTGCAAAGTTTCCGCGTTGCCATGCTGCCACGGCGCATTCATAAGACACACCATATACCAGTATTATGCTGATTTGCCGGCATGGTGTGTTATCTAAAAAGGGCTGACGCATCTTTACGCGAGCTGATCCTACAAATCCACAGGCCTGTGTAAGGAGCAGGGGAGAGAGGGGAAGAGCATCTGCCTACGGAAACATCCAGGGATGTTTTAGATTGAAATTGAATTCTTTATTGTCATTATGCATACACATAATAGATGGCTTTAACAGATCTAGGGAAGAAGCTTTTCCTCAGCCTTGTGGTTGTGGCCTTGATATTCCTGTAACGTTTCCTGGATGGTAGCGGCATAAACAGTTTGTGACCTTGATGGAAGGAATCAGCAGCGATACGGTTAGCCTTCCTTTGTAGTCGGATGGTATATACTGAGTCCAGATCTGGCAGTGGGCTCCCCACAATCCACTGAGCAGTTTTCACCACCCTGGCCAGGTCTTTTTTGTTCTGGATGGTACAGCTCCCATACCACACTGTCATACTGAGTGATAGGATGCACTCAATCATGGCTCTGTAGAAGTTCTTTAGCAGTTGGGGGAGAGACCAGCTCCCTTCAGTTTCCTAAGGAAGAAGAGTCTTTGTTGGGCCTTCTTTACCAGAAAGGAAGTGTTCAGTGACCAGGTTAGATCTGAGGTGATGTGGATGCCCAGGAATTTGATGTTGTCTACATGCTCTACTAGCTCCCCCCCAAATGAGTAGAGGTGGGTGCTCTGTCCTGTTGGACCTCCTGAAGTCCATTTTGACCTCCTTGATCTTACTGGTGTTGAGCACCAAGTTGTTCAAAGAACACCACTGAGTGAGGTGCTGTATCTCCTCTTTGTAGAGGGCCTCATCGTTGTTTGTTATGAGACCCACTATGGTGGTATCATCTGCAAACTTCAAAACCATGTTTGAGGGGTGGAGGGCTGTGCAGTCGTGGGTAAATAATGTGAAGAGAGCTGGACTGAGCACACAGCCCTGTTGTGTCCCTGTTTTGTTTAGAATCATGGTGGATGATGTTTGGTCTCCTATTCTCACCACCTGAGGCCGATTAGTGAGAAAGTCCCTGATCCAGAGGCACATTGAAGCAGAGTCCCAGTTTATAGAGTTTCACTATCAGTTTGTCTGGGATGATGATGTTGAAAGCCGAGCTGAAGTCAATGAATAGCATCCTAACATGCAGATGTGTCAGAATGGTGTGTAGTGCAATAGAGACAGCGTCCTCGGTTGACCGGTTCCCCTTGTAGGCAAACTGGTATCTGTCCATACCAGTAGGAAGGATGTCCTGGATGTATTTAAGGAGGATCCTTTCAAAGCACTTCATGATGATAGGGGTCAGTGCGACTGGGTGGTAATCATTCAGGCTTGTTACAGCTGATTTTTTTGTCACAGGCACAATGATGGAGGACTTAAGGCAGACAGGAACCAGTAGAGAGCTGCAGGGATAGATTAAAAATGTCCGTGAAGACCCCTGCCAGCTGGTCAGCACATGACCTCAGAGTCCTCCCTGACACCATGTCTGGTCCTGTGGCTTTGTTGATTTTAATCCTCTTCAGGGAAAAGTGACCTGATTGAGCTGCAGGATCGGGGCTGCTGCTGCTCCTCCAGTTTAATGGCAGCAGCAGTAACTCTGTCACTAATGATGTCAAATCTGGAGAAGAAGCTGTTCAGGGTGTCAGGAAGAGAAGAATCCTCTGTGATCTGCTGGCTGACACTCCTGTAGTCTGCCATGGTTCTCAGTCCCCTCCACATGTTCTGTGGATTGTTGTTTTTAAAGTACTCCTCAATGCATTGCCTGTATCTGAATTTAGCCAGCCGTATTCCCTTTTTCAAGTCTCTCCGGTCATTGCTGTATGCTAGCCTGTCACCAGCCCTGTATGCAGCATCTCGGGCTTTAAGTAGGGAGCGCACAGGACCGTCCATCCATGGCTTCTGATTAGGAAAAACTTGAATACATTTTGTGGGTAGAACGGCGTCAGTGCAAAACTTCACATAAGATAGAACAGCTGATGTGTAATCCTCAAGATCTGAGCCCTCTTTAAAGACGTCCCAATGAGTAGACTCAAAATAGTCCTGAAGTGCTAAGGAGGCCTCCTCAGTCCAGACCTGATTGTAGGTTTTGATCTGCAGATCAATGGTCTGTATTCTGGGATGAGTTCAACAGTAATGTGGTCTGACAGACCTAAATGTGGAGCTGCAACAGCCTTGTAGCCCCCTTTAACGTTGCAGTAGACCTGATGAGGGTTAGGGTTCAGCCTCCTAAGACCAACATGGGGGAGCCAAGCTCAGAAAACAAAATTCACATTCAAAATTAAATACACATAATATTAATTATCTCTTAATTTGAGAACATCTTTGATACAATTTTGTGAAATCATATCACAAAAGAATTCATATTCATTTGTGATGAATTAGATTTGATATTTTTTCAGTTTTGTCATTAAGAAAAAATATCTTTATATTATGATTATGTAGAAAGTTAATTAGTATATAAACATCATGTTTGCTGCTCTAAAAATGTACTTTTTTGTTAAGCTGTTCTCAGGATTAGAATGCTTTTCAAAAAGGTGCCTAAGAACCTAATAGTTTATTAGTCCGTTCATGAGTTTGTTATGCAAAGCCAAGCATTTTTTTCAATTCCTTTTATTTAGTAAAGATTGCATCTGCAGGGCTTTTCCAAGATAGGATTTAGAACGTAGAGGAAGATAACCAGGGCCCCAGCAGATAAGTAAACTGCAGACCTCAATAAAGCAGAAACTGGGAGAGGAGGAAGGAGGTAGACAGGTATTGGTTCATCCATCATTTCCAGCAGCTTCAAAACCAGCTGAGGTTCACCCCCAGATCATTGATGATGTGGTGAGCTTATAATAGAAAGCTCTTGCTCTGTAATGGAAGAGGAGTAAAAGACATATTTTAGAGTGACCGTATCTGTTTTGTTGTTATGATGTAACATTCTATCAGTAGAGAGTTAGTAGAGAGAAATGCTTTTAGCAAAGAATATCATGGGTAAAGTGTTTATTTAAATAGTCAAATGTGGGTAAATATTGTCTCCTGATTACATCTGAACAGCGCACACCACGGTCTCTAAAGTGGGTTAACTTCTCAGTAGACACTCTGCCTGAAGAGACACCAACAGTTCAATATCCAGGGTTCAGTGATGCTCTTTCCAGACTCACACCATTTGTTGTTAACAAGCCCTTCAAACGTTCCTCTTTAAACCCTGACAGTCACTGTGCAGTCTCGATCTGCCCACAAAGTCTGGGTCATTAATAAAGGTTTAGGAGCCCACAAAAAAGTGAATTCATAATATAATATATTGCCTAATTACTCAGTCTAATTTAAAAATCAACTTAAAGGGATACTATGCAACTTTCTCACATTTTTAAATACGTTTTTTTGAGTCATGTGCTAAAATGACCCTTTACAGGGTTAATGAAGTGTAACTCAGACCCCACCGCCCTCTGTGGCCAGAATACCACACTTGCAACATCTGGTTTGGCCACTGTTGGCCCCGTTTTCCACAAGCCCCCATAGTACTCATATGAAATTGAAGCAAATACGGAAGTGAGAAAAATTGCAGTTCCACCCTCATCCGCTGGGGGGCTGGTGAGCAAATCCTCATTGACTCCCATGTTAAAAATACCAATTTCACAAGAGAAATAAACGTGTTTACAGCCTGGTACCAAAACATGTTTTAGGTTTAATAGATCTAGTTTACACTCATGACAACTCTGAGGGGGCAGAATTTTTTTGTTATTCTTCTGTTTAACCCTAGAGAACCCATGGGGGTCAAATTTGGCCACTGCTCAAAATGTATAAAGAAAAAAAATCTGGTCAAATTTATCTTCTAAATCCCAATGTGCCACTTCTGACCCCTGCATAGAGACATCTAGTGGATGCATATTGAACTGACATGAGCCAGAGTGGTAGTTAGAAGATGGCTGACCACATGCTGTTTTGACGAGCTCGAAACTTCCATCCATCCATCCATCCATTTTCATCCACTTATCCGAAGTCGGGTAGCAGGGGCAGTAGCCTAAAGCGAGAGGCTCAGACTTCCCTCTCCCCAACCACTTGGGCCTGCTCCTCCGGGGGAATCCCAAGGCGTTCCCTGGCCAAGTGAGAGAGTCCTTCCACCGTGTCCTGGGTCTACCTTTAGGTCTCCTCCCGGTTGGACGTGCCCTGAAAACCTCACCAGGGAGGCGTCCAGGAGGCATCCTGACCAGATGCCCGAGCCACCTTAACTGGCTCCTCTCGATGTGGAGGAGCAGCGGGTCTACTCCGAGCACCTCCTGAATGACCGAGCTTCTCACCCTATCTCTAAGGGAGAGCCCAGCCACTCTTCGGAGAAAACTCATTTCAGCCGCTTGTATCCACAATCTCGGTCTTTCGGTCACTACCCAAAGCTCATCATCATAGGTGAGGGTAGGAATGTAGATCGAATGGTAAATCGAGAGCTTCGCCTTCTGACTCAGCTCTCTCTTCACCACGACAGACCGGTACAATGCCTGCATCACTGCAGATGCAGCATCAATCCGCCTATCGATCTCACGCTCCAGTTTTCCCTCACTCGTGAACAAGACCCCGAGATACTTAAGCTCCTCCACTTGGGGCAGGACCTCATCCCTGAACCGGAGAAGGCCTTCTACCCTTTTCCAAATCAAGACCATGGTCTCAGATTTAGAGGAGCTGATTCTCATCCCAGCTGCGAACCACTCCAATGAAAGCTGAAGATCACGCTCTGATGAAGCCAACAGGACCACAACATCTTCAAAAAGCAGAGACCTGATCCTCAGGCCACCAAAACGGATGCCCTCCACACCTTGGCTGCACCTAGAAATCCTGTCCATAAAGGTTGTGAACAGAATCGGTGACAAGGGGTAGCCTTGGCGGAGTCCAACTCTCACTGGGAACGAGCCCGACTTACTCCCGGCAATGCGGACCAAGCTCTGACACCGGTCATACAGGGACCTAACAGCCCTTCTCAGAGGGCCTGGTTCCCCATACTCCCGGAGTACCCCCCACACGGCCCCCCGAGGGACGCAGTCAAACGCCTTCTCCAAATCCACACAACACATGTAGACTGGTTGGGTAAATACCCACGCACCCTCCAGGATCCCTTAAGGGTATAGAGCTGGTCCAGTGTTCCACGGCCAGGACGAAAACCACATTGCTCCTCCTGAATCCGAGGTTCAACAATCTGACAGACCCTTCTCTCCAGAACCTGTGAATAGACCTTACCAGGAAGGCTCAGGAGTGTGATCCCCCTGTAGTTGGAACACACCCTGCGGGCCCCCCTTTTAAAATAAGGGGACCACCACCCCGGTCTGCCAGTCCAATGGGACTGCCCCCGACGTCCATGCGATATTGCAGAGCCATGTCAGCCAACACAGCCCCACAACATCCAGAGCCTTAAGGACCTCTGGGCGGATCTCATCCACCCCTGGAGCCTTGCCACGGAGGAGCTTTTTAACCACCTCAGTGATCTCAGCACCAGAGATTTAAGAGGCCAACCCAAAGTCCCCAGACTCTGCTTCCTCACTGGAAGACGTGTCGGTGGGTCACTGGAAACTTTCCCCCAAAAAATTGTCTTCTTAGCAAATCAAAGGTGGGTAAAATTGTGTTTTATTTGTTAATCTACTTTGTAATAAGTTGCAGAATGACTAGAAAAATGTTTTATGTTCTTTTTGTAAAAATTAGCCACTCTGAGCTAGTTAAAAAAAACGATGGGTCAAAAATGACCCTCTGGGTGTATGGGTTAAAAATTGTTGGGTCAAAAATGACCCTTTGGTTCTTTGAGTGACGTTGAAGATGGAGAATGGTTACAGTCCTGTATTTGACAAAAGCCTTGAAATAAATTACTTTGTATAATACATTTACTAAGTTACCTAAGTAGTACAGGGTCAGAGACTAATAAAGTAAATATATATTTTCAGGGAGTATGGCTGCTCCCTTTTCAGGGCAGGGAAAGCACCAGAGAAAGTTCACTGCACAACAAGTATTGATCAGCTCGAAGCTGATGAAAGTGATTTTGGCCCTGAGCTGGACAGCGACAGCAATTCTGATGAATTGTATCAACACATGAAAGTGATGGTGGTGAATCCTCTGCCAAAGACAGTGACTCATCCAATCACTCGTTCAGTGATGAAGATGTGCCATTTGCTGAGACTGCTAGCGTACAGATGGAGCCAAATCGTGTCGCAAAAATGTATAAATGGCAAAAGAAAGGCTTTGAGTTGCCTGATGTGAACCTTTTTGGTGAACAAGTTGAGTCGTACCAGGATGCCACAACAGACATGCCACTGGTTTACATTTGGCGCTTTGTTTCCCTTGATATGTTAGAAAATATTGTTAAGCACACCAATCAATACAGTATTCAAAAGCATGGGAAATGTGTTGACACTTCAGTAAAAGAGATAGAACAAGTTCTTGGACTGTATCTCAGGAAAGGGATTAGTTCAAATGTCTGGAGTACGTCAGAACTGGGAAAATGAAGTTCGTTATGGTCCTGTGGCAGACATAATGAGTCGCAAACGATTCAGACAGCTTCTCTCTTTCATTCACTTTGTAGACAATGAAATGGCCAGTGAAGAAGTAAAAAAGGACCCACTGTGGAAACTAAGACCGTTTTTGGATTATTTTCAGAGACAATGTTTGACTATTGTGCCTCGCCAAAAACAGTCCATCAATGAGATGATGGTGCCGTACAAAGGAAAATTTGGTGGCATAAGGCAGTACATCAAATGGGCCATTCCCATCTATACCAGGTCGGCCCGGTCTGGGTAGCCCCAGTCGGCCCCAGCCTGGCCCGGTTGATTCCACACATCCTTGCCTTATGCCCATGTGGGCTGATTCTACCCACCAATCAGAAGCTTGCTCTAATGGAAGGTGTGAATTTGCTGTCAGCAGTGGGTGTGTTGGCCCTGGTCGGCCTGAAGCAGACCCCCTCGAGAAGAGGGCTGAGAATGAGCCTTGGTTGGCCCGGAAAAATACCAGGCCACCCAGATATGTAAACAACCTACGCTACCCGGCCCGGGCCGACCCGGTACAGATGGGAATGGGCCAAAAGAGAAGCCACATCCGTGGGGATTCAAAGTGTGGGGGCGCTGCTGTGTCACTGGCTTCCTGCATGATTTTGATATGTATCAGGGAAAAGGAGGTGCCAATGAGCAAAGAGGGAAGAGTCAGTTGGGAGTTGGTGGAGACATTGTGGTGAAGCTATGCGACTTGCTTCCAGAGAAAGTATGTTTTCTGATTTTTGCTGACAATTTCTTCACTTCAATTCCCCTCATTGAGAAATTATTGGCAAAGGGAATCTACTACACAGGAACTGCTCGAAAAAAAAACGCATGTCAAAATGCACCCTGATGACAGACAAAGACCTGTCCAAGAAAGAACTTGGATCATATGATCATCGAATCAAGTCCAACACCAATAGTGTGCGTTTGAAATGGCAAGACACAAAAGCAGTTACTTTGATGTCAACATATGCTGGACCAGAGCCACTGCTGGACTGACCATAGGGCATAGCGGGCAACTGCCCGCTGGGCCGACCCTTTCATCTTTTATGGGCCGGTGTCTGTTTTTTTTTTTTTCCCCTGGCCTCTAGTTGTTGCAGACAACTTGTCCGCGCCGCCCCACGCGACGCCTCGTAAAAGTTGGTGGATTGGCCAATTGGTAATAATACACTCTGGGCTGGACCAATAGCCAGAGGTCTGATGCACCCGCCAGTTGTTTGTGAATCTCAGTAAACAGACAGACGAGCTTTACAAAATGGAGAACAAAAAACGGAAAGGAGGAGCGGAGAAAATTCGACTAAAAAAGAAACTGGCCCTTCAGGCTGGCTGATGCTGGCACATGTGTTAAAATCTCACAGTTGTTTGGTAGTGAAGGTTCAAGTAAAATCAATTTAGGAAGTGATGGAGCCTCAGCCCAGCGACAGGTTGGAGAAGAAAAGAGGGAGGAGGAGGAGAAACCCGAGCCGGTGTTGTGCCATAAATTGACTCGCTGCCAAAAAATGATTAGCCACCGCGGGATCGCGCACGGTTAGGTAATTGCATTTCTAGACAAAATTCCCCAGGATTTCGCCCTAAAACTCAGCATATCTAGCAATATGGACATTCAGAAAGCAAAGATAACCTCTTCCGGTACTTAAACAGATGTTTATCGCGGATATTAGTGTGGCAGTGTTTGTGGCACCCTGCGCGGGAGCACGAGGACGTGCTTGTGGAAAGAGGGAGGAAGATGTGGCAGTGAGCATCCTGTCACAATGTCTTGATTGATCTTGCACCCTGTATAGTTGGTCAAGGGGATGTTCCTTTGGCTGACTGGTTAGAGCGTATGACTCTCACCCCGAAAGTCTAGGGATCGAATACAACCCGGGCCGTCGTTTATCCACCTTGCCACGTTAGTTTTTCCAGTTCGGAAGTTGTTTTAAGTGTTGCTAATTGTCTTAAACGTTCACAATGAGGATATATTAATCCTTTTTGCAATATTTGCGATTGAAAGATGGTTTGTGGTAAGAACTGGCTTTCTTTATGTTACAGCCTTGATACTAAAAAAATAAATAATGTAAAATGGCACCCTGTATTGAATGTAAACGTTGTATAAATGTAAATAAACAATTCTCCAGCGATTTAATTTTTTCCCCTTCCTTTCTTTAGTCCACTTGACATGGAGCCACAGTTAACTAGTTTGGGGCACATTTTTACTTGGAAAAATAGTATTTAAACTGATCAAGCTTTGGCTTTACAATGACACTGTGTAAGTTGCTAAACATTACGTTGCTCTATTTAAAAGTAACAAGATAAAAGCACTTCAGCACATACAATTAAGATTGGTCACTTGCCAAATAGACTACACCCTCCCGTTTACCTATAAGAAACGCCTCAAAATATCTTTAAATTCTTTATTTATGATTTAATTGTAGACAACTAAAATGGCATTTTACTTGCCAAAAAGTGATTGAATCGCTCAGATTTTCATGGAAGCTAAAATTGACCAAATAAGGGTTTTATGTATTATATGTTGATGTTACTGTACTCATACTGCCTACTGTATCATCATAAACACCCCAAAAATGGCAAAAAAAAAAAAAAAAAAAAAAAAGATAATTTCCCTTGCCAAAAATTGATTACAGTGTCCTGGTCACCTGTAAAGGGTTACATTTACCTAAATATTACCTTATTTATTATCTCTTGATGTTATTAGTGCCATCACAGGTTGCTGGGTCTCTTCATAAACACCTCAAAAATGGCAACAAATGATCATTTCCCTTGCCAAAAATTCATTACAGTGTCCTGGTCACCTGTAAACGGTTAAATTTACCTAAATATTACTTTATTATCTCTTGATGTTATTAGTGCCATCACAGGATGCTGGGTGTCTTCCACATTCATAAACACCTCAAAAATGGCAACAAATGATCATTTCCCTTGCCAAAAATTGATCACAGAGTCCTGGTCACCTGTAAAGGGTTAAATTTACCTAAATATTACCTTATTTATTATCTCTTGATGTTATTAGTGCCATCACAGGATGCTGGGTGTCTTCCACATTCATAAACACCTCAAAAATGGCAACAAATGATCATTTCCCTTGCCAAAAATTCATTACAGTGTCCTGGTCACCTGTAAAGGGTTAAATTTACCTAAATATTACTTTATTATCTCTTGATGTCATTAGTGCCATCACAGGATGCTGGGTGTCTTCCACATTCATAAACACCTCAAAAATGGCAACAAATGATCATTTCCCTTGCCAAAAATTGATCACAGAGTCCTGGTCACCTGTAAAGGGTTAAATTTACCTAAATATTACCTTATTTATTATCTCTTGATGTTATTAGTGCCATCACAGGATGCTGGGTGTCTTCCACATTCATAAACACCTCAAAAATGGCAACAAATGATCATTTCCCTTGCCAAAAATTGATCACAGTGTCCTGGTCACCCATAAAGGCTTAAATTGGCATAAATATTACTTCATTTATTATGATGCTGGGTGTGTTCCACAATCATATTCGAATAAACATGAAAATATTCCGTCCGAATATCTGTTTCTTGTTATAAATATAACAGCTAGAAGGATTTACAGTTAAAATAGGAGAAACATTTCAGGAAACTATTGTCAATTAACCACAGAAATAGGGACTAATAACATCAAGAGATAATAAATAAGGCAATATTTAGGTAAATTTAACCCTTTACACTTGACTCCCCAGGAAGGGTCGTAACACCACTTGCCTCACGCACATAAGTGACCAAAACAAAGCAGCATGGAGACACTCCGTCTCCAACCACCTCTCAGGCAGCAGCCTGCACTCCCAAGTTCTACACGTCACCAGAACATAACCAACCGCAACACAATAAAAGCAGTGTTATACAAAATGGAAGGCCTGTAGTGTTTATTCTCTTACAGTAACAACTTATCAATTTTTTGGAGGAATTTATTTAAGATTTTTTGGTTTTTATTAATTGTGCAATAGAAAAATAATCGCTAGATTAATCATCTAAATAGTCATTAGAATAGTTGACTATTCGATAAAATAATCGTCAGAATAATCATTTTAAAAATAATCATATACCCCCAACCCTACTTTTTTAGAATACCAGGATAGGAAGGATGGTGTAGGTTTACGTTTATTAGATTGATACATAAATATTACCAATAAGAAAGTGTACGTTGGTGTGTGTCAGAAACAGCGTAAGGCTTAATGTCTTTTCCAAAAAAACCAGGTGATGGGCCGGTCTCCAATCAAAATGCCCGGGCTGAATTTTTGTCCCAGTCCAGCCCTGACCAGAGCCTTTGGGAAAAGCCCGCAAACTGGGTCAAGTCCAAAACAAAAACATTAACATTGATCAGTCAAACATCATCAAGGAGTACAATGCTTCCATGAGCGGAGTTGACATGCTGGATGCACATCTTGCACACTGTAAGTTTCCCATCAGGACCCGTCACTGGTATATGATACTTTTCTGGCATTTTTTGTCTGTTGCGGTGATCAACGCATGGTTTCTTTACCAGCGTGACTGTGAGGCCCAGGGAATTCCAACATCGAAAGTACTCAAACTTCGCAAGTTTCAGGGTTTGGTTGCTGAAGGCTTGGTTCAAGTTGGAACAGCAAGAAGTTGGTGGAGGCCAACAACTTCTGGCCTCTCCTCCCCGCCACCACAAAAATTTGTTCGAGTTTACAAGAGTGCAGATGTTCGTTTCGACCAAATCACCCATTGGCCTGTCAAGGAGGGAAATCGCCATCGATGTGCTGTGTGCAAGGACCTCAAAACTGAAATGCACTGTGAAAAATGTGCTGTTCCACTCTGCATCAACAAAAAAAGAAATTGCTTCAAAGACTACCACAATGTCTAGTGTGAGTTCATGGATAAGCAAATGCCCGTGGTTTTGCTTTCTTTTTTTTTTTTCACCACAAAAATTTGTTTGAGTTTACAAGAGTGCAGATGTTCGTTTCGACCAAATCGCCCATTGGCTTGTCAAGAAGGAACATTGCCATCATTGAACTGTGAGCAAGAACCTCAAAACTGATATGCAGTGACTGTGAAAACTGTGCCTCGTGTTCTTTTGTTTCAAACTGAATCCAGTTCTGACATGCAAAAAATAAAGAAAAAAAAACCTTGTTAAATGTAGCTGTGTGGTTGATTTATTTACCTAACTTTAAAATAGTTTAGATTGACAGTGTTTGTTATTGTGATTTTTTTAAATGATATGCCTAAAGCCCAATGGGTCAAAGTTGACCCAAATCCTAAATCAGGGAATAAAGGGTTAATATTCAAAAAGTGAATATTTTGGTGTTCAGTGAACTTATATAGTCATTTAATGCGTAGATTATAATTTTCCAAAGATGATAATGGTTCTTGGGTTCTCCAGGGTTAAGTGTATTAAATGCCCAAAATTCTGAATAATTAATGAGCATCAGAACCACGTGACCGCAGAGCTAGCTCTGGGGAAAGACCTCAGTCTGAGCCTCGCCTGAAAACTGTTCCGCGATTTTCAGTCTCTCAACTTAGACCATTAGTTGTAACGTTTGTGCATTATTTTTGGATATTATTTGTACAATCGTTGGACAAAATAACTTGCTGTGGTATAAATTGCACTAATAGAGCGTTCAAAGAGTCTCCACTTCATTTTTTTTGGTAAGTAAAATTATATTCATGTATTTTAGGTCACTGCCTCTCTTGCACTAGCTGAGCTTAAATTTTAACATGTACTGTTTAACCATGAAATTGAAATGTAATAGGGTAAAACTCAATGCATTTGGCATAACACTGCATTTTAGAAAATGGGTTTAAATATAACATGTTGGTGGAGCTGGATTCCGACTATCCGTATGGTCCCCTCCACGCAGCTCGGTGCCTGTCTGCTGCGCAGCTGCCGGCTTGGGGAGCTCTCAGGAGACCTCTGTGTTCCACCCGGTTCTCCCCAGCAGCAGCTCGATGCATCTCTGATCACAGCAGTGCCATTCTGCTGCGCGGCTGCCAGCTTGTGTAGCTCTCGCGAGACCTGTGTTCCACCCGGTTTTACTCAGCGGTCAGCCTGGCGTATCTCTGACTCAGAAGCTCTGGTGTTGTGCACAGTTAACTCCGGTTGTAGCTAGGTTGCTACCTCCATTAACTTAGCTCCCACCACGTTGTTAGCTTTGGGTTAGCTTGTAGCTACATCGCTTCAGTTCAACGGGTGTCGTCATTTGATCCCAGCCTTACAGCCCTACCCTCAGCTCCACCTCTCTTTCCTTTTTTGGAATTGTCTGGGCTTGACAGAACCTATGACATGATCAAAATGGCAGTGGTAGCCACCTCCCATTTTGGCTTAAAAACTTATTAATGGAGCCTATGGACACGCATTGTCCAGTATATGTGTCAATGGTTTTCCAGCACGTGTCTTGCATGTTTTAGATTGTGAATACACCTGATTTATTTGATTAAGTGATCAACCACTCCTGTAGAAACTTTTGAAGGCTGAAGAGACATTTCACTAGTTAGATTAAGGTGTTAAAAGACGAACACACAGCGAGGAGAAAAGTTTTACTTTTGGTTTTACTAATGGACACTAGGGGGTGCTAAAAGCAAGCCAAAACTGCTTATCCCTTTAAGAGAGGATCCAACATTTCTCTATCATTATTTTGCAGGTGTTGCTCATGTGAGATGTTTTCTTGTGTAGCTTAGCGTAAATGGACTTTTACTCAAGACATTAAATGGGTTTTTAAAAGCTCCATAAGCTGCTCCCACATGGAAACAGCTTTAAAGTTGTTTTGGCTGTAAGCTATGACACATACTTTAAAAAAGTGATCAGAAAAGAGTCCAGCAGCTCAGCACTTAAACAAGATGCCAAAACATTTCAATAATTAGTATTTTGTGGAAATGATAAACAAAAAGACTCAGAAGAAAAGTTTAAAAAAGGAAAGATACACTGGCATCAAAGGCGCTGAAGCACTTTGATGTATCTGCACATGGCAATGGAAGACAGGCAGATGACATCAGCCATTGTAAACTTGATAAAATATAGATATCAATCAAAATGCATAACTATTTGCAACGATTTATATGATTTAGAAAAAAACAAATTTTTCTTTGTTCTTTTGCACAAAACATGTGCGGTACTCTATTTGAAAAAATTAGCAAAAGTTTAAAAAATTATTTAAATCATTATTTCATTTACCAAGAACTTAGAAAAATCTTAATACATTAGGTCAATCACTTAAACCTGATCTTTCAGAACGTTTAGTTAATTAAGAAACTGTCTTAACAAACAAGGTAGAACTTTGAATTTCAAGGTGCAGTTATGATAGCCATGGCCAACATGCACAACTGTAATAGAGAAGTGGAAATGCACCCAAATGGAGGAGAGCAGGCACAGGAAGCAGGATTAAAGTGAATGGTTAAACTGAATAATGGCAGGAAAGATGACATGACGAGGGTTTAAATACACAAGGATAATCAGGAGAACATGTGGATAGGGTAACAAGGGGCAGGCGAGTCAAATCAACACTTAACGAGGGGAAACAACACACAAGTGACACAAGAGGCTGCAGGAGCAAATTCCAACAGGAAGTAATTGTAAAATATATAATGGAAAATTTAAAAATAGGCAATGAGCCAAAAAAAATGGTCATGTTTACAGAGAATAGGATGGTATATCCTGAGTCCAGATCTGGTAGTGGGCTCCCCACGATCCACTGAGCAGTTTTCACCACCCTGGCCAAGTCTTTTTATTTCTGGACAGTACAACTCCCATACCACACCGTCATACTGAGTAATAGAATGCTCTCAATCGTGGCTCTGTAGAAGTTCTTTAGCAGTTGGGGGGAGAGACCGGCTCCCTTCAGTTTCCTAAGAAAGAAGAGTTTTTGTTGGGCCTTCTTTACCAGAAAGGAAGTGTTCAGTGACCAGGTTAGATCTGAGGTGATGTGGATGCCCAGGAATTTGATGTTGTCTACACGCTCTACTAGCTCCCCCCAAATGAGTAGAGGTGGGTGCTCTGTCCTGTTGGACCTCCTGAAGTCCACTATGACCTCCTAGCATGTCATAATGTTAAGTTAGCATTTATGGACTCATCCATCATGTCTCGCAATGGAGAAGGTTGGAGTTGGTTTAGTGTCCAGGAAACAGCAGAGTGCGTCTCGGCTAGTAGAAGCTAACCATTAGCATTAGCAACTGCACAACATGGCAGAACTTCAAGCTTGTGTTCTTTGTGGAGATAAAACATCAGTGTTTCAAATCAAACTGAGTGAGCCCTCTTGCTGTTAGCCAATCAAAGGCAAGATGTCAAAATATCAGGAAATAAGACTCCAAACCCCACAGACATGCAAATACGAGAACGCTGCGTGGACTAGAGCTGCCAATTGGAGCTGGTGTAGTAGCGGGCCACCATCTTGGATGGGTCCCCAATTGCCCCCAGTGCATTTATTTCTACTGAGGGATGTGTTTACCCAAGTAAAAAACACATTTCATTATGATTTTTCACAAAATCAGACACATGGTATGGCTTGTTTTATGTTCGGCCACCTTGAGAGTCTTGAACAGCGCTTATAAATACAATGTATTATTATTAATATTATTGCTATCAGTATTATATAAATAAAAATATAATAAAATAAAACAAATACAACTATAAAATCAAAAGGGTAATCTAGAGAAGTCAATAGTAATCCTACCTGATCTGTTTCTGACCTTTGAGAAATTTTATATTTTTTTGGTAGTTTTAGGGGTCTACTTTTTTTTTTTTCATACAACCTTGCATCAGAATGTGATAACAAAAAGGTAGGTAATTGATGTGATGCAATAGGAGCTAGTTGAATCTAAATGTATTATTTTCCTGATTTTAATCAAGTGGTTTTTTTCTCTAAACTTAAAGGGATGTTTGAGGCAAAAAAGAACCACCATTTGTAGTGAGCTTATTTCTCTGTTGTTTATAATTTAAAGAAAATGCAAATGTTCTCTGAGGCATTTACCGCATTAATAATATAAACAAAAAATGTATAATTTTCATGACAACTATTGTGCTCCACTTCAAATATCTGCACAGCTGCGTGTCAACAAACGTTGATTTGCCGTGGACAGATCTGAGGCAACCTGACCTTTTGTCACAACCTGCAACATACACAACATTTAACATTTTACTTTAAGGTCATTGTGAGCTCTGCTGCCACATTTAATCTGCTATTGTGGGCTTTGATAAGCAATATTAAAAAAACGGCCACATGCTTTACGTTCCCCTCTTGCATCAGCAGGCGAAGGATGATGGCTTCACTAAAGCTCATGCCAGAGGTCAGCTTCAGTGAATTAATTACATTGATCCCAGAATCCTGAACATGCTGAACATTCACCCGGGGGAGGTGCTTTAAAATTCAGCTATATATGATCTCACCAGAATATAATGGGAATAGAATTAAATTGTACAGCTAATGCAACATTCTCTTCTCTCTATGTGATGTTTTTTTTTGTCATCAGCCATAATCATGTTAAATTAGCCCATGATTAAAATTCCAAAATCCCTCATTATTATTGTTTGCCTTCTAATCGAGGAGGTTTTAAAATGGCTTTTCTGGCTAAGACAATAATCTCCTTATGGCAAACAGATCTTTGCATCATGTATATTAATTTTAATGCGGGGGAAATCTTGCGTACCAAATATCTGATTGTTTTTCTCAATATTCTGAGCAAGTGTTGGTTTCTTGGGGTTTTAGTTGTTCAGAACATTTTGTTTTGTGAGTCGTGGAGGATGGCTGCTTATACTGAGCCAGGATTCTCTGGAGGTTTCTTCCTGTTAAAAGGGAGTTTTCCTCTCCACTGTCGCTTTATGCTTGCTTAGTATGAGGATTGCTGTATAGTCACTGACACTAGTCAGTGACTTGATGCAATTTGCTGGGTTCCTTATATAGGAAACATTATTTGTGATTGGCTTAATGAACTGACCTGAATTGGAATGTTTATTATGAGAAGTGCCTTGAGACAACTCTTGTCGTGATTTGGTGCTATATAAATAAACTTGAATTGAAACTTGAATTGAATGTGACCTGACCCAGGGAGAGCATGTAGCGAAAAGCAGTGGTCCATGAAATGAGTCTTGGGGGACATCACAGGAGATCAGCTTCGATTTGTGATCACCGATAAAAAAAAATAAATAAATAAATAAATAAAACATGAACCTTGTTTTCAAGATATGTTTGGAAGATATGTTCGGAACCAACTATGGACTGTGCCTGAAAGTCCCACCCAGTTTATGAGTCTACAAAGAAGGATGTTGTGGTCTACAGTATCAAAAGCTGAGTAGCTAAAATGTGTTTGAAATCACAAGATACCAACTTTTGTCTATGTTAAGGCTTGACATTTTTAACACTCAGGCCCAATTTTATAAAAAGATACTGCAACATTTGAAGGTGCAAATGGTGTTTTACATCTCTCCTGAGATTTCGAAGCCCTTGAAATCGAACATTTACATCTAAAACTGGTTTTCCAGTCAATTGGTCTTCCTCACCACTGGTGCAGTATGCTTACATTAAAATTAGGTATTGTGCATTTGTTTTTAAGAAAATTTACTCCTGATTTGATGATTTATAGCTCATAAGAAAATGTGACTAATTCACATGGACAGTGTGAAATATTTACAGTTGCCTGATATCTAGTGGAATCTGAATGTCAGGAAAAGAAACTTGAAGGAAAAATAAAATGACATGCACTTTCATTGGAATAAAAATTGGGAAAGGTATGTCAGGAAAAATGAAACGGGAGACTGATAGGCAGATTGGTGGTGTGTCTATAGTGATCTGTGTCTACTTGTCTGTTGTGGTGAAGAGAGAGCTGAGCCGGAAAGGCAAAGCTCTCGATTTTCTGGTCAATCTACGTTCCAACCCACACCTATGGTCACAAGCTTTGGGTAGAGACTGAAAGAACAAGGTTGCAGATAAAAGTGGCTGTAATGAGTTTTGTCCACAGGGAGGCTGAAAACTCCCTTTAAAATAGGGTGAGAAGCTCAGTCATCTGGGAGGGGCTCGGCATAGATCTGCTGCTTCGCCACATCGAGAGGAGCCAGTTGAGGTGGCTCGGGCATCTGATTAGGAAGCCTCCTGGACACCTCCCTGGTGCAGTTTTCCAGGAATATCCAACTGGGAGAAGACCTAAAGGAAAACCCTGGACACACTGGAGGGACTGTGTCTCTCAGCTGACCAGGGAATGCCTCTGGATTCCTCTGGAGGAGCTGTCCCAAGTGGCTAGAGAGAAGGAAGTCTGGATGTCCCTGCCTAGGTTGCTGCTCCTGCAATGAATTAATGAGTGTACAATATTACTGCAATCAAATTGTTAAAACATTTTAACATACAGCTTAATAACTAATTATTCTAATTCATAATATTAATACCAAACATTGTTATAAACGATGATTAGAATTATAAAAAAAACAAGTAAGATAATGTAATACTTGAATCCAAGTTTCGGAACCTTTGGTGAAAAAATCTCTTAAATGTGATTAAATCACTGTCATTAGTAATTACTAAGCACATCCCCCACCCATGATGGTGATGATGAGCTACACTGTAGCCACAGCTGCTCTGTAGCACACTGACAGTGGCTTTTATCAAACTCCTTCACTTAGCGTGGCAAGGCAGGATTTGTATGATTCAAAATGATCTTGGTGCTTTTTCTTTATGATGTTCAACAAACCTATAATTAGTATGTTAAAAATATATATATATATATATATATATATATATATATATATATATATATGTATATATATATATATATATATATATATATATATATATATATATATATATACATATGCTGTAAATATTCAAATTAGAGGTATTTAAACATTCTGAACACATTTCTAAGGGAACATGTAGTTTTTATTAACATAACTAACTCTTTCTTTAAAAAAACAAAAACATTTGCAGGCATTTGGCTTGCTTTTGCACAAATCATTACCTATCAGTTTGTATTTTATCAAAATTAACAAAAACACCAGCTGAAAAAGTTAATTTTACCATTTTCCAGCCCAAACAATGTCCATAAAGCCAAGTCATCACATCTCAGGGATTTTATTTAAATCCCTCTTGTGTTTCACACCCTCACATTTAGTTCCACCATGAGTCATGCCTCATTAAACACGATGAAGATGCTGTAACTGATGTATTACTGTGAAATTTTATGCAACCTTGAATTTTAAGCATACACAAACAACAACATTAAGGTTGCTGACAACCAAAAACTCTGAAGCAAACACAACTCCTCTAAGTTCCTGCAGCTTTAACAGTGTAACATTTAACAAAGGACAAATAAAGAAGACTTAAATCTTTTTGTAGAGGACAACGGGATACTTTGGAACTCAGGTCAGAGCTAATGAGAGAGTAAACCAGCACTCGGCTCATTATGTATTTTCCACAAACTGGGTCAGAATCAAAGATCCACAGAGGAAAGAGCACCAACCACAACGATCAGGGTGGGCAGGGTACGTTCTCTAATAGGCCTTTGAGAGGCCTCATTAGGCACATGCATTTAAGATCCTTACTGCAGCATGTACAGAGGTGAAAGTCTGGCTGTAAAACTCCAACCTAACAATGGAAAACAAACAGAAAATCTACTCAAATGAATTCACTAATTCAGAATAGTTTCAGTGATTTTATTTTACAATGAACAGTTTGTCTGTAACTCAAACATCATTCCAGTAATCATGTAATAGAACCCCTGGTCTCCATTACAAGCTGAGAAGAAATCATCAGAAGAACCAATAGTTGCATTTACATTTCGCTATCCCTTAATTGTAATTTTTATTTTACATTGTGTTCCCATGGTTACACAATGCAAACCCACCATGATTGTGATGCAGCATTTCCAAGATCAGTCATATTTCCTCCTTACATCTCTGAACTAAAGCCGTCTTGCAAAGCCTTACAAAAAATTCTGTTCCATGGGAAAGAACAAACTGCAGAATACCAACAACAACCATTTGCTAGCTTTAAAACACAGCACTCTGCTAAACAGAAATACATTTACTAGGAGAGGCAAAAACAGAATGAATACCCTGTAAGTTCTAACAGGGCCCCCATCATGTTGTATGGTTTTCTTCAATTAGTTTTTTTTCGGCTCAATATGACAAAGTTTGTCACAGTTTGACCTTAGTGAGTGTTTTGGTCTGCAAACTTGTCAAACTTGTATAATTTAGCCTTTTTGGCTGCAGAGCTCAATGGCAATAGAAGCAAGAAAATAAGTTATTGCACTGAAAGAACTGAATGCCACTTCACGCAGAAACTTTGATCTTTTTTCTCTAAGACGTCAAGGTCAAAACAATTACAGACTCAGTTCTGTGCATGTCTGGACTGATGGAATTAATTATTCCCTTTGATCTGACGAGGATGACTTCATTAGCATTTACAGAATGACTTAAAACACACTTGAAGAAAAACTAGATTTCTGGACATGTAAACCCCTTTGAGATCCCGCGGATATTATCAGTTACCAGCAATTAAACACAGTTCAGTCTGTGGTGTTCCCGTTACTCTTGCCAGGAACTCCAGAAAATGAACCAGTTGGGTGGGGTGGGGTGGGGGTGGGGGGCTGTGGCGAGGGGGTGAGGCTAGAACAATTGACATGTGAATTGCTATAATTAGCATTTGAGTCGCACAACCGTGTCGCGCCTTTACAGGAAAAAGCTGCGATTGCCTGGATCTGTGCTACTCAATTCAAATATTGATCATGCTCGGACTGTAAGCTGGTTGCCATTGGTCACTGTGGCTCATTATCATGGAAGACTGTGTGACTCTCCACCCCTATGCTGCTTAAAATACAGACAAATTTTAAATATTATAGATGATTGGTCAGTAATATCCTCGCCATTGGTCACTCTGGCTCATTATTATGCGACCTGTGTAACCCTCCGCCCACTTATGCTGCAAACTTTGTGCAGCGCCCCCCGCCCCCACCCAAATTTACACATCGGCATAAAAAAATAACCATGATGAAATATGCTTTATTTCAAACGTTTATTTTACATTTGAGGCATCAAATCCTTCTTCAAATGCTTTTTAGCTGAAACTGCATCATAGGTGGTAGGTGGCACTCTTTCAGACACTAATCCACAGCACAACCGGCGGTGATGTTATGTGATGCAGCGTATTTTGGATAGGTATCCAGTCTACTCTGAAGCACCCCACACAAGTCACTGAGCTCCGGGCTGCGAAATGTGGGACGATGCACAATCCAACCAGAAACGCCATCCTATGTGCCATCCTCCTTGTCGGACATCAGGTCCACCGTGACACCTGTCCAAAACTCCAGCTCCTCTGGTCTCACAACGCTCATCCTCGCTGCCAATAGCTGGACACGAAAAAACAAACAAGAGATAGTTTGTTTTGGGCACATATATCAGATTGACTATCCAATCACGTGAAATAACAAGCACATGAACTCACCCTCTGTCTTCTTTGTTCGGCTCCTGGCCATATTCTTCGAAGAAATGGCTTTCTCTGCAAGGTCCGGTTTCTTGTACCTATAATTTCTCTGAACTGTCTCAAAATATGTCTTGCAAGAAGCTGGGACAAAGAAAATGCATGTTAAAATTACGTTGATTTTTTTTTTTTTTTTTACGTATTAAGATCAAAATTTTACATGTAATTTGAGTTACTTACGAATGATCTCGTTGCTATCCAAACTCTGAAAATCTGGATTTGTTCTCAGAGCTTGGACAAGGATGGAGGTAACAGCCTGATTGTGAGCAGAGCTCAGTCTGCAATGTCTGTGAGTATTTCAACAGTTAGCACCAATACATTTGAACAAAAAATCTCACCCTTGCTCCGGCTCGTAGTGGCTGCTGTTTGTTTCTGCATTATGAAAACAACAGACCGCTTGCTTTAAAAGCAATCAGACAAGTCAGTTTAAAGCACAAACACACATTAAACTCAGTAAACATCTCAGACTTTGTGAGCCGTTCTTACCGCAAGCTTTGTCTCTAATGGGTCTAAAGGGTCTCTAATGACCTTCTGACTCACAGTGATGCAGGGGACTGTTCTGTTCTGGTTCTGCTGGACCTGACTGCAGCCTTTGACACTGTTGACCATCACCTGCTACTGGAGAGGCTGAGAGACTGGGTAGGCCTATCAGGATCTGCTCTGGAGTGGTTCTACTCTTATCTCTCTGAGCGCTCCATTTCTGTGGCCGTCTCCAAGTTTAGGTCCTCCACCATCTCTCTTACCCATGGTGTCCCACAAGGTTCTGTGCTGGGGACTCTACTCTTCCTCCTATATCTGCTTCCTCTTCAGCACATCCTGAGCTCCTTCAAAGGAATCTCCTACCATCTTTATGCAGATGACATCCAACTGTACATCTCCTTTAAGCCCCATGAGATGTCTAAGCTGCAGGTGTTACACACCTACTTAGACTCTATCAAAACCTGGATGGCTGGGAGCTTTCTACAGCTGAATGAAGATAAGACTGAGATCCTCGTCTGTGCCCCAGACAAGCTGGTTCCCAAAGTCAGAGACTCTCTTGGTCAGCTTGCTTCCCACACCAAACCTTCTGTCAGGAATCTTGGCGTGACCTTTGACCCAGCTCTCACCCTGGATTCTCATGTCAGTTCTCTTGTTCGCTCTTCCTTCTTCCATCTCAGGAACATTGCTAAGCTGAGTCCCATTCTGTCTCGCTCTGAACTTGAGACAGTTCTCCACACCTTCATCTCCTCACGCTTAGACTACTGTAACTCTCTTTTCACGTGTCTGAGCAGAACCTCCCTGAACCGTCTACAGGTGGTTCAGAATGCCTGTGCTCGGCTTCTGACCAAGTCCTCCAAATAGACCCATATCACCCCGCTTCTCCTCCAGGTTCACTGGCTGCCAGTCAACTTCAGGGTTCATTTCAAGATCCTGGTTCTGGTCTATAGGGCCTTACATGGACAAGCACCATCTAACAATGGTTATCTTCTTAGTCCCTACACCCCCAGCAGGTCCCTGAGGTCCAGTGATCAAAGCCTACTGGTTGTGCAGCGCACCAGGCTAAAGACCAAAGGTGACAGATCATTTGCTGCTGTGGCCCCCAGACTCTGGAACTCTCTCCCCCTGAGCCTGAGATCAGTGGACTCAGTGGTCTCCTTTAAAAAGCAGCTGAAAACTCACCTGTTCAAGCTGGCTTTTGGATGACTTTCTTCACCACTCCCTCTTTATTCCGCTCTCCCCACCTATTCCACCTTCCTCAGGATCCACTGATTTCCCTCTTTCCTATTCACTCTCTCTCTTTCTTAACATTTTTTCTTTTAAATCGCAATAGCTTATTCTTGCTCATTTTAAATATATTTTTACACATTTTGAAAATGCTTTTTTTCTATTTTTACAATTTTTATATATATTTTTTTTGTTTTTGTGAAGCGTCTCGTGATTTTTATCTTGAGAGGCGCTATAGAAATTATATTTTCTTCTTCTTCTTCTTCTTCTTCTTCTTCTTCTTCTTCTTCTTCTTCTTCTTCTTCTTCTTCTTTGTGTTGTGGCAACTTCTCTTGCATTTGTGGGTTTTAGCCACTGAATCTCTGTCCCGGCTGCTTTCTAGGTATGTCATCCATTTTTCGAGAGAAACAGGTCTCTTCCGGCACTCGCAGAGTACAGACGCTTCTGCTTTTGCTCCCTTATCTTTTTTCCCCAAGGCTCTTTGTCCTGTCTGCCCACAGAGCTTTTCTCTGCATTTCTTCTGAAAAACCCTATTTTTTAGAATGGATTTAATTAATTGGTCATTCAATGCGATTGATAAGATTTTTTCTACGATGAGAACGGAGGAGGGGGTTCCCACTTGCCCGCAAGGGGCCCACGCAGCGGGATATATGCTCGATTCCTGGAGGGAGTGGAAGATCGTATGCCTCTCTCAGTTGTCCTTTGAGGATGTCGAAGATGTGTGGATTGACCTGATGATCACTGGATTTCTTCTGATTGGAGTGGGAGGATATCTGGTTTTCTGGAAATTTGGGAAGACGGGAGCGATTGGAGGGCGACCCGCACCCACGGAAAGCACCGTCATCTAGTGTGACGTCATCGAATTGGTGGGCGTGGTAAGATGGCGCCGGTGTGCATGGCTTGCCGTCTGTCACTACCAGTGTTTTGTTTGGTTGTTTTTATTTTATTGACTATTGTAGGAAATGCCAACTCTCTCTTGGTATATGATCGCCTAACCCTACTGGATCTCCGACCTTCTGTCAAAAGCTGGGCAAAATGGAACCAAGCTGGACATAAAACTCTGCCCCCGCTAATATCGGAGATCCCGGCTCACCTGTGCCGTGTTCCAGATCCACCACCCCGGCATAAGTGCCGTCGCCGGGGTCGCCGGGCCGGCTTCCTGGTGAAGATGAAAGCTTCTTTAGGCTATTCTCACAAGCCCTTATTTAGAAAACAAGGAGCGGTGCCAAACATCTGCTTCTCTCGGCGATCGTTGGATCCTGTCTGTGCCTGGCTGGTACCTGTCTTCGGCCTGGATGGGACGTCCCAGCCTCGAAAACCCTGCTCTCCTCGTCCCCGCCGGCGTGGTGTGAATCCGCAAAACCTGCGGCCTCTGTGTCGGGCTTCTATGGCGGCTAGCGACGGGGACCCGCCGCTTACTGCCAGGTTTGGCCTGGTAAATGCTAGGTCGCTAGCGAATAAAACATTTATTTTGAAGGATTTTTTTACATCCCGAGGACTGGATTTTCTCTGTGTCTGCGAGACGTGGCTGAGCGCCGGTGAGTGCAGCATCTTCTCAGATCTTCTACCTGGCGATTGCTGCTATTTTAATGCCCCGCGTTTGTTGGGCCGAGGAGGAGGAATAGCCACTATTTTTAAAAGTCATTTTAGATGTAAACAGCTACCAACCCCGTCGCTTACCAGCTTTGAACTGTCTGTGTTTGAGCTGGGCTGCTCTCACACAGTGTTGTGTGCGGTGGTTTATCGGCCTCCTAAATACAATAAGGACTTTTTGGATGATTTTGCTGATTTTTTGGCTGAATTCATGCCAAAATATGATCGTATTCTTATTGTTGGGGATTTTAATATTCACGTGTGTTGCCCTGATATGCCCATGGCGAGGGGCTTTTTAAACCTTATTGATTCGTTTAATCGGGTGCAATGTGTGGCAGGTCCCACACATGAACGTGGACACACACTTGATCTTGTTTTATCTCATGGCTTCCCTAGTTTTAACATAGAGATTTGTGATGCTGTGTTTTCTGACCACAGTCCTGTGTTGTTTGAAGTTCCTCTTGTATGTGCCTCAGTTAAACCTCGCGCTGTTGCTCAGTGCAGACGTGTTTTTAACTCCTCCACTGCTGAGGACTTTTCAACAGTCTTTAACCAGATTTGTCAGATCCCGGATTTTTTATGCAGCCAGACTGATGATCTGAGCTCTTGGTTTTATTCCACCTGTCGGACTGCTTTGGACACTGTGGCTCCATTAAAAACCAGGCGGCCTAAAACCAAATGTGAGCCCTGGCTGAACGAAATGACCCGAGCTGTCAGACGCGACTGCCGTCGAGCTGAACGCAAATGGAAAAAGGACAAACTACAGGTGTCATTTCAGATGCTGAAGGACTGTTGGCGTCAATATCAAAGAACTGTGAAAGAGGCCAAAAGAAAACACTTTTCGGACATTATTTTGTCTAACTGCCACAACCCGCGTGTGTTATTCAAAACTATTAACTCTGTTCTTAGTGCACCATATGCTGACTCTATTGAGCCCTCATTAGAAGCATGTGAAAATTTGTTACTCTTCTTTATTGAGAAGGTCTCCTCCACAAGGGCTCAAATCTGTCCTTGTGCTCATGACCCCTCAGTCGTTGTTTCCTGCTCTGCTGTCTTTGACAGGTTTGAGCCTGTGACTCTGTCATCTCTACAGGAGACTGTTGGTCATCTTAAGCCTGCAGGGTCTCCAAATGATGCTGTTCCTCCTCGACTTTTAAAAGAGGTGATACCTACAGTTGGTCCTCTGGTTCTTGAGCTGGTAAACCATAGTCTGAGGTCAGGCGTTGTCCCTAAAGATTTTAAACATGCAGTAGTCAAACCCCTGATTAAAAAACCTGCTCTTGATCCGCAGGATCTTGCGAATTACAGGCCTATCTCCAAACTACCGTTTCTTTCTAAAATTCTTGAAAAGGTAGTTCATAGCCAAATATTGGCCTTCCTGGAAAAGCAAAATGTATTAGAGGTTTTCCAATCTGGTTTTAAACCCTTTCACAGCACTGAATCAGCCCTTTTAAAAGTTTTTAATGACATATACTTAGCTACTGATGCTGGGGACTGTGTTGTTCTTGTGCTTTTAGATTTGACAGCTGCTTTTGATACTGTGGATCATGCTGTTTTATTCTCTCGTTTAGAGCACTGGGTGGGCATTAGCGGCACAGCTCTGGAGTGGTTCAGGTCCTATTTGGCGGGGCGAACTTTTTGTGTCAGTCTCGGTGACTATGTGTCGTCCTCCGCTCCGCTCTTGTGTGGTGTCCCGCAGGGCTCAGTTCTAGGCCCCCTCCTCTTCTCTTTGTATCTTCTTCCTCTCGGTTCTATATTGAGAAAGCATGGCATTGCCTTCCACTTGTATGCTGACGACTGTCAGATCTATGTCCCTCTAAAGAAAAAAGGCAGAAACCTCATACAGCCATTACTACAGTGTCTTGACGACATAAAGGCTTGGATGTCTGTGAATTTTTTAAAATTCAATGATAAAAAGACTGAGGTGATGATTTTTGGTAGTCCTACTGAGACACCCAATGTGTTTGTAGATTCCTTGGCCCAGTTTGTTAAACCAACTGTCACCAACTTGGGGGTCAAAGTGGACTGTGATCTGAAGTTTGAACATCAGATTAAGGCGGTGGTAAAATCTGGCTTCTTTCACCTCAGGCAGCTGGCAAAAATAAAGCCAATTCTTTCACGGCAGCACTTTGAGACAGTGATCCACGCCTTTGTAACCACTCGGCTGGATTACTGTAACGCACTCTACATTGGGGTCAGTGCATCATGTATTAGTCAGCTACAGAGAGTGCAAAATGCCGCAGCTCGTCTTTTAACTGGCACTCGAAAGTTTGAGCACATTTCCCCTGTTTTAGCTTCACTTCACTGGCTGCCCATTTCTTTTAGGATTCATTTTAAAATTCTTTTATTTGCTTTTAAAGGTCTTCATGGCCTTGCCCCCTCTTATCTCTCTGATCTGATACAGCCTTACACTCCCTCCCACTCTCTCAGGTCTGCTGATCAGCTGCTCCTGATTGTACCCAGGACTGAGCGTAAATTTAGAGGAGATCGTGCTTTTGCTGTTGCAGCCCCAAAACTGTGGAACGAACTTCCTTTAGAGATAAGACAGGCCAGTTCCTTATCTGCTTTTAAGGCACTCCTGAAAACACACCTCTTTACCCTGGCTTTTAATACCTTGTGAGATGTTGGTTTCTATTTTTTATTTTATTTTAGCTGTTTTAGGTGATTCAAATGCGGTTTTATCAAGTTTTATCAAGTTTTTATTTTTAATATAGGGCTAGTTTAATTTTATGTATCATGTGTTTTATTTATCTTTGCTGTTTTCTTTCTAGTCAATTGTTTTAATGTACTTTCTGTACAGCACTTTGTTCCTGTGCTGGGTCTTGTAAAGTGCTTTATAAATAAACTGGATTGGATTGGATTGGACCTCACAGACTGGGACGTTACTCGAGGTGAATCGTAAGCTGGACAATGTCCTAGCTGTGTTACCGGTATCAGTGCGCAAAATGGATGTCATCTCGGAGAGGGTCACAGGACGGTGTGGAGATGTTTAAAAACCTGAATTGGCTTCACTGGAGGACTTGAATGATCAGTTACAGAGTTCAAAGTAGAGAGGAAAATGATCCCAGCCTGACCCAAACAAAGTCTTGTTATCCAAATCTGACGCCATGGCAGCCTTGTGAATGCCAACAACAAACCCCCATGAAGGAATGCAGACAGATGCTGTGAAAACCCGACCTTCCCCCCGCCTTCGGATTGGTGGACTTCAGCCTGGCGAGGTCATCAACCTGCAGGTGTCAATGTGCTCTGCGCTCCTCCCAAGATCTCCCTCCCACCTGTGGCTACAGTGGCTGAGTGCCATACAGGGCTGCGCTCGCTGGGGAAACAGGACCCCCCCCCCCCCCCACCTCCTTCCTCTCGATGTCTCATGTTGTAAATTGTTGATGTTCGTGCTTATGTGTTTGAGGCGTTTTTTTTTTTTTTGCACAGTAAAGCTACGCCCTGCTGGGAGTAACTCTAGTATGCCTTTTTTTCCCTCCCCCAATTTATCGTCATGCAATCCCCTTTTCATCTAATTGAAATAAGCGCCGTTATGGCTGCTCCCGTGGTCTGCCTGTATCTGTTCTGTCTACATGTGTGTGTGTGTGTAACCTTGGTCAGGCTGTGCTGCGGAGTCAAGTTCCTATATTCTGGTTCACTGGAGCGCTGGCAATAAAGCTTTTTCTGATTCTGATTCTCCTCCACAGCATCAAGTTTCTGCAGGAGCAGCTCTGTGGATGAAGTTATCTGGCGAGACAACCCTCTGATGGCGGACAACACTACTTTATTGTCTGCTTGCGCTGGGCTTGCAGGAATGCTCCATGGACTGTCCTGCTGACAGTGAGGTGTAGAGTTTTGGCAAAAATCGAGAGGCTGGTTAAACATTTCTTTGGCGTTTTGTCCAATGTTTACAAAAAAAGCTTTTCGGCCATGCTCCTTTTCAACTTCCGGGCCCCGGACTGTCAGCCAATTAGGATCACACACAAGCATCCTTGTACGTGACTGGATGAACTAGACTTACGCTGTAATGTGATTGGACAAGATACTGAACCCAAGGATCCTCGCTATATGTCACGGGATGGGTTAGGAGAGAGTTAGGACCCAAGATGCAGAGAACCAGACGGACGAGGCAGGGGTGGAAGATGAAATAAAATCCTTTATTTAGGGATAATCCAAAGGCAGGGAGCCAAAAACCAAAAAATCCAAAATGACTAAATCAGAGATCCAAAACACTAGAAGCTTGAGACACTAGAAGCACTGGAAACACTAGAGATCAAACAAGATGAGTCTGACAGAAAACAATGGACCGACAAACACACAGAGACACAGACAGGGTTATATACACTGGGGAGGACGAGAGGGAGATGAACTGCAGGTGTGTGGGGAGAGAGAGACCAGGTGAACTCAATTACTAATCAGTGAGGAAACTAACATGACCTAAGAATAAAACCTAAAGACAAGAAGAGCAGGAAACATAAATAATAATCTAAGGGGGGAGAAAAACCACAAACACCAGTGGAAAAAAACACACTAAAGAGACTAATAACATGAACAGCTGTAACTAAAGGGAAATGACCTAAGAGAAAAACCTAAAGACCAGAAGGGCAGAAAACATAATATTCTAAAGGGGGAGCTGAAACTAAAGGAAAAGCACTACAAAAAGAAAAGCTACAGGGCCGTGACTAAAGGGGGCCACGGGAGCACAGGAGCTGGAGCACAGGAACTGGGAGGGGGATATCTGAGGAGGGAAATGTAGAGGGCTGAAGATCTGGGGAAAAATGGAGAACACCAGGAGACACATGAGGAAGATGCAGAACAAGGACACATGAGAGCGCTGGGAGACACAAAAGGAGAACCTAGAGAGGGATGGAGAACACAAGGAGACACATGAGGGGAGACGCAGACTCAGACCATGACACTATAGTTGCCCAATGTCCGCCTTCTTTAAATGTGGCGTGTATGTGTGAGATTTGTAGTTTGAAAATGGATGTCATCTCGGAGAGGGTTACCGGACGGTGTGGAGATGTTTAAAACCTAAATTGGCTTCATTGGAGGACTTGAATGATCAGTTACAGACTGAAGGCAGAGAGAAAAATTATCTCATCCTGACCCAAACAAAGTCTTGTTATCCAAATCTGACGCCATGGCAGCCTTGAGATGCCAACAACAAACCCCCACGAAGGAATGCAGACAGATGCTGTGAAAACCCGACCTTCCCCCCGCCTTCGGATTGGTGGACTTCAGCCTGGCGAGGTCATCATCTTGCAGGTGTCAATGTGCTCTGTGCTCCTCCCAAGATCTCCCTCCCACCTGTGGCTACAGTGGCTGAGCGCCTACATTGCCGCTCTCGCTGGGGGAACAGGATCCCAGCCCCCCCCCCCCCCCCCCCCCCCCCGCCTTCCTATTGGAGTCTTATGTTGTGAACTGTTGATGTTCGTTCTTATATGTTTGAGGCGGTTTTTTTGTATAGCAAAGCTACACCCTGCCCGGAGTAACTCTGGGATGCCTTTTTTCCCTCCCCCAATTTATCCTCATGTAATTCCCTTTTCATCTAAACAAAACGAGCGCCGTTCATGGTTGCTCTCGTGGTCTGCCTGTATCTGATTTGTCTACATGTTTGTGTGTGTGTGTGTAACTTTGGTCAGGCTGTGCTGCAGAGTCAAATACCTATGCTCTGGGTCGCTGGAGCACTGGCAATAAAGCTTTTTCTAATTCTGATTCTGAAAAACAGTAATAAAACTGCCCTGACAGAGGAATATTCATCATCATCATCATCATCATCATCATCATCATCATCATCATCACCACACCCCTCAACATCGCGTTTAAAGGGCTTGCAGCGAGCAACCATTTCATCCCTGCAGACTCTCCTCCCCCCACAACTACGGAGGTTCCATAGACAGCTTCTGCTCACGCACCATTCAGACCCTGGATCGAAGAGACTCCCGCAAGTCTGGATACTCAACCTCCTTCAGAGGTGTGGATCCCTGGTCCGCCTTCGGTTTTGCGTGAACCTGCTCCGAGGACAGCGTGCAGCAGCCCGAGCCTGAGGAGCCCGAGCCCCCCGAGCAGCAGCCCGAGCAACCCAAGCAGCAGCCTCAGCCCGTGGAGCCCAAGCACCCCGAGCAGCCTCAGTCCCTGGAGATCCTGAGTGGAAGCGGAGCAAGCAAGGAGCCTCTGTGGTTGCCTATGTGAGTGTTTTCAGAAGACACGGTGGACCGAGTGAGGATGGTGCATCTTTGCTTGGTCGACGTAGCGATCGAAGATTTCGTACCTACAATCTGTCCCGAGTGCAAGAGCTCTGAGAACCCCATTCATCGGAAACACTCGTGTTTGTACGTACCTGAAAATGTCCAATTTTACGATTTTTAATTTCCTTTCACAGAGTTTTAACACCTAAACTCATTCCGCTTCTTCAACGTTTCCTGAGTCTGCACGTCACTCAGATAGATGCCGACGTTCAGTTCACCATAGTTGTCACGCAGCTGCACAAATTCAGGTGCGTGATGCCCATTCACAAAGCCTTTTTTCCTGCATACGACCGCTTTACCCGAGCTGACCTGAATGTGCTGACTCTGTAGTGGGTCGCAGGCGATCTTCTTCTTCTTCTTCTTCTTCTTCTTCTTCTTCTTCTTCTTCTTCTTCTTCTTCTTCTTCTTCTTCTTCTTCTTCTTCTTCTTCTTCTTCTTCTTCTCCTCCTCCTCCTGCTCCTTCTCCTCCTCCTCCTCCTCCTCCTTCTTCTTCTTCTTCTTCTTCTTCTTCTTCTTCTTCTTCTTCTTCTTCTTCTTCTTCTTCTTCTTCTTCTTCTTCTTCTTCTCCTCCTCCTCCTCCTTCTTCTTCTTCTTCAACTTGTGTTTTTTTTCTTATAAACATTTCAAGTGGTTCAACTCTGATAGCTTGATTTTTTTACAGTGTGATTAGATTAGATTTTATTCATTACATTTGGCTAGACTGCACTTTTCACTGTCTCTGTTTAGCCTTATTGTCATGTACATTATTGTGTACAATTTCTGAAATAAAAAGAAATAATGAGGATGAAAATGTATATGGTGTTTTTATTATTATTTTTGTCTCACACGTCTGCCAGAGCTGGAGGATCAGGAGGTAATAAATAGAGGTGGTAAAAATGATCGATTCTAAGATGCATCGCGATTCAGCCGTGCATGATTCCGCATCGATGCAGCAATGTGACATAATGAGATTATCTCCCTATGTCTATGTCGGGGGTCGGCAACTGCGGCTCTGGAGCCGCATGCGGCTCTTCCATCCATCTGATGCGGCTCTCTGTGCTTGTAAAATAATGACTGGATATTTAAATAAAAAGCTTTATATTTTACTGCATTAATTTTACACCTGTATGCCAATTCTAAATGTAAAGATTGTCTGCGTAAACCTGAACAGTTCCAACCCGGTCTTAATGTGAGACCGGGTTGACGCGTCACGCTTGTGCGTAATCATAGGCGCTTTATGAGCTGACGAGGACGTGAAATTCTGGGATTCTCCTCAGTTCCTGGATGTGTCGCCACATTGGAGACAGGAACAAGTGCTATTCAGCCAAAGTTTCATAATCAGGGAACATTTTCTAAGTGACAAGTCTCGCTTCAGTCGGAGGAATCTTCCTGCATGCGCTCTGGTTCTGCGACGTGCTCCAAGCCCCTCTCCACATCTTCAGCTCGCTGTGCGCCTTACGTACGCGCTGACAGCGAGCTGCGCTGAGCTCAGTGTCCAGCTCAGATGTTCAGATGGGAATCTTTTCTTGAGTGATTTAGCTACATCTGCGCGAAACGAATAAAGTGTCAGTTCGTCTGCATGCGTCGGGGTAATTCTTTCTATTCTTTCTCCGTCAAAATAAATAGTCAAATACGGGAACTATCTGGTCAACACAACACAAGCCCTGCTTTTAACTGTTCTGTTTTCTTGTGAAAATTGTTGCAAAGAGATATAATTTAACTTGATTAACACCAGAGCCAGGCGCACTGCGCCGTTATCTCCGTCACTGTAAATGAGGGAAAAACAAAATGATCGGATCCTTTTCTGACCTTCCCCACCTACAAAGTTTAATTACAACATTCAAACGTGACAGAGCCTGGATTTGCATTCTGAACAGTCTAAACATGTTTTAAAAAGAAACGTATGACAAAAGTGGCACCTGCTCAGTAAAACCACCAACAGGGTGAAAAATATCAAAATATTGTAGGCAGAGACGGGCTACAACTTCTGGATCCACTTTATATAAATCGTTTTATTGATTATCGTCTTATGAAAGATAACTTTGACGTACACGAGCGACCGGTACTGGCTGCTGTCACCTGTTGTGAGCAGCTCTCTGCTGTCTGAGGGTAGGCACCGCCCACAACGCCGCGGCTGCTGCGGTGTTTTCTTTACTGTGGGAAACGGGTAATAATGGCTCTTTTTGATGGGAACAGGTTGCCGACCCCTGGTCTATGTCTATGCGAGGACAATAAAGTTTTGAGGTTTTACAATTACTTCTGGGGACAGAGTTGCAATGACATGCGCACTGCGTTGCCCTAGCGCCAATTTAAAACAGAAAAGGCGGACAGGGATGCAGGGCCAACATTACCAGTAATCAAAGATGTACCTGTTACATTTAAATCGGATGTCTGGGCTAATTTTGGTTTTGGGATCCTGGATGTGAAAGAATCACTTAACACAGTATTTGTTTACTATTTTTAAGTTCAGTAATGTTCTATCTTAAAGCTATACCGAAAACATTATTTCTTATATTATTTAAGTAATTATAGGCAGCACACTATAGTGAATAGATTAATGTTCTGTTTTTCAGGGATTTCGAAATCAAAAAGAAATTGAAAACTATTCTACTGCTTTTATTAAGTAATGAAAATTTTTGTGTGAAGAATCGTGATGCATTTCAGACTCAAATTGAATCGTTAGGCAGATAATCGGAATCAGATCGAATCGTGAGGCAGGTAGAGATGCACACCACTAGTAATGAACATGGTTTATTGTACACCATCACACCCTGGTAGTTATGGGCTTACCCTACTGTCCCGCGCACGCGGAAAACAAACAAACTAACTAACGAACGACTTTGTACGCAAAGACTTTGCTTACTGCGCGATGGGACACGGGTGAATTGGTGTGAGCCAGTATTAACGCCCGTGGACTTTCCTTGGGGAAAACAAAATAATCATAAAACGAAGCGAAACACACAGCTATGTTATTTAGCCATAAATACACATAGTTATCAGCTGCAAGGAAGATATGGCCTGATGTCTCCCGCTAGCAGCGGCGAAGGCGCGCTTCCCTGCGGACAATCCCACGCGGCCGCCCCAAGGTCCGTTGTAACTTCGCCCCGCCACTTTCCGGTAAGTGCCCAACTACGAGGAGGACACTACCAACAACCTGCTGCTGCCGAGGAGTCACAGGGCGAGCGAGCGCAGCCGTGGATACGTAGCAGCGGGCGATGTAGCCAAAAACGATGATTAGGACGATGACGAGGAGGACGAGGATGATGAAGATGAGGAGGATGAAGATGAGGAGGAGGATGATGATGAGGACAATGAGGAGGATGTGGAGGAGGATTATGGTTTGCACGAAGAACCCCAGCACGGTCCAATGGAGTACGCCCGCTCGTCCGTGTGAGACGACCTGTCCAGCTTCTTGCTGTACTTTCCGAGCGACGTAGAGGACTCAGTGATCGCGATGACCAACCTGGAAGCATCCAGGCGCAGGCCGCCCATCGCCTGGGGCGATGGGCCCTGCTGAGTTCCGCGCCTTCCATGGCCTGCTGCTCCTATCCGGGGTGTACAGGTCGCGAGGCGAGGCCTGCGAGAGCCTGTGGGACGTGGAGAATGGCAGGTCGGTCTTCAGAGCCACCATGCCCCTGAAGACCTTCAGAGCGTACTCTTGCACGCTCCGCTTCAACGACCACGAGACCAAGCGAGAGACAGACCCGCGCGACAAGCTGGCTCCCATCAGACACGTCTGGGAACTGTGGCGCCTACACTTGCGATTGCTGTACCTACCAAAACCCGAGGTCACCGTGGACGAGCAATTGGTTCCGTTCAGAGGTTCGTTTTTTTTTTTTTTGTTTGTTTGTTTTTTTCCATTTACTGTTTTGCTGCATTTCCTTGGTTCATTCATTCAGTCAGTCAGACATTCATTCATTCATTCATTCACCCATCTCTTCTCCTTCTCCATTCCCTCCTCAAGGGAGATGTCCCTTCAGGCAATACATGCCCAGCAAACCGGCCAAGTACGGGATCAAGATATGGGTGGGGTGCGATGCCAAGTCCAGCTATGCGTGGAACATGCAAGTCTACACGGGTAAGCTGGACAAGTGGGCTCTTCCCGAGAAGAACCTGGCCTCACGCGTGGTAATGGATCTCACGGAGGGACTGGCTCCCGCGCGCAACAGCACCTGAGACAACTTCTTCACCTCGAAGGCTCTCGCCACCCGACTGTTTCACGAAAGGCACCACATGCTGCTGGGTACCATCAGGAAGAACAGACTAGAGATCCCCAGCGAGTTGCGCTGCGTAAAGGGTCGCGCCGTCGGGATCCGTGGCTGCGGTTCGCGCTCGGCCGTCTTCGGCGGCCCAGAGACGATGCTTCTCTCCTTAGTGCCCAAGAACAAAACGTGCTGCTCCTGACCACCTTTCCCAGACATATGCGCGCAAGCTCGACCTCTCCAGGAATGCAGCGAGAGCACACGGGGAAGCCCGCGATGGTGCTATACTACAACCGCACCAAGGGTGGAGTGGACAACCTGGACGAGATGGTAGCCTAAATATATGCATGTCTAATTGTGCTGCAGACACGTGTAGTCAATAATTTTGCACTTTAGTGCATTTTTGTTAAAATTATAATTTTCTGCCTAAAACTGTCGGTGTTGTGCCGTTGTCAGGAAAAAACTCTGCACTGCAGTTGAATTTAAAACTGCCATCGCTATTGTCTAAGAGGTACCCTAGAACGTTAGCTGGTACCATATGATGTCAGTGTCGTTGTGAGCCTGTGTGTGTGTATTTGTTAGTGGCTCCGCCCTCTCAATCTGCCAGGCAACAGCATTTGTTGCATTTTTCAAACAGGAAGTGGGCGTGGAGTAAAGGTTGGTTTACGCTTGACGCGTCCGCAGGTCCGCATGGCTCCGCGCGGAAAAGTTGCGTCATTTTAACAACCACGCCCCTCCACCTCACCTCCGCACGGCCCAAAGTTTCCGCAACGCGCACCTAGGAAATTTTCTAACCATGCGGACGGTCGGACGCAGAAAAACATGGCGGACCGGCAAGAACTAGTGTGGCAGAGGTTCGTAAATACAGACATTTGTATGATTCAGCTCTCAGAGATCACTGTGATCAACATGTTGATAATAATTCTCGGAGAGAAATAGCTCGCACTGTCGGAAAAGACAAGGACGCTGTTAAAAACTGCTGGAATGCCATGTTGTAAACAGTAATTTCTACTTCTACTATGGTGTAGTGTTGGATGCATGCTGTAGAGCTCCATGCTGCCCCGTTCAGTTTGGGAGAATATTGGCTCACCGCAGAGACAAGCCGCATGAACCATAAACTCTGCGAGTTGTGAAGCGCGTTCCAGCCGCGAGTCACATCACCAAGCGGAAAGTGAATGCGTCAAGCATAAACCAAACTTTAGAGTTTAATTGAAACCCTAAATTCAGGTTTACAGACCTCACTTTAAAAACATCTTATTTGCATGCATATGGCCCCCACCACTGGCACTCACATAACAAAACCCAATACTAGCAAGGAGCAGGGAGGAGGGGGTGAGGGGAAGGCCTACCATTGTCTTTGAGATTGAAACACAAATTCCTCATCAGATCCTGGCCATTTCCACGCGATTACCCATGAACTTGTGGATTGACGAGAACAGCCATTTTCCTGAACCTCCGCAGCAATTTACATTGTCGTATGCTGATGAAAACCCCACTTTTCATGCAGCGACATCCACTTAATCTGTTGTGGAGGCGCTCCTGCAGGTCCTTGCCGAACCTAAAATGTGGCATCCGTTACCTCTGGCTCACACTGCCTCAGACAACACCAGAGCCAAACTGCAAGTTCTAGGTGCAAATACGTCGCTCAGAGTCGTGTGGTAAAGAAAGGCCAAATAGCTGCTACAGAGAGAAAAACAAAGGCTGAGTAACAAACTCTGAGTCACAGTCTGCTTGGACCCTTCAATTACAAAAATCACCATCAAAGAAAAACACAAAAAACGTGATTGTAACTCTTTGCTCATTGTAATTTACAGAACTGCAGGATCAAGAAGAGGCATCACTGCCACAAAATTTATTTAAAGCCATTCATCCATATATTTTCTATACCCGCTTGTCCACACAGAGTGGCGGGGGGCTGGTGCCTATCTCCAACAGTCTCAGCACACCCTGGACAGGTTGTCAGTCCATTGCAGGGCAACACACACACACACACACACACACACACACACACACACACACACACACACACACACACACACACACACACACACACACACACACACAACGACAATTTAGAGAGACCAATCAATCTGCAGTCATGTTTTTGGACTGTGGGAGGAAGTCGGAGTACCTAGAGAGAACCCACACGTGCATAGGGAGAACATGCAAACACCTTGCAGAAAGACCCCAAGCTGGGATTCAAACCCAGGACCTTCTTACTGGAAGGCAACAGCGCTAACCAGCCTGTATTTTTCAAGTTTAATAGTGTAATGCACCTACCAAAGTCATTTTTCTACTTAAATTCATAAATTTAGATATGTTTAAGTCTTTTCCTTTGCAGCAAAGGACTTATGTGTCTCTCCAGGCTCCAGTGAGCAATCCTCACAGATCGCTAGAGCACAGATTTGCCACAGAGACTCGCATCTCATTAAAACGTGCATTACCCCCTTCCTGTCTTTCTATCTCCGCTTGTATTCAACCCTGCTGTAACCATATGGACCCCATACTGACTCTCATTATGCAGCAAGAAGTGAATTCGTTCCTGTTAAGACAAGGGAAGCCCAGAAGTGTTTGTGTGTTCAGAGGGTGGTAATTTCAAATCTGATCCAAAACTAGCTGTGAAGCAAAAATTTCAGTTCAATTCAATTCAAAGATACTTTATTAATCCCAGAGGGAAATTAAAGTTTCAGTACACACAATTCTGAGATCAGACATACATACATAGACATAGACTCATGACTATGGTATCATAAATCATCATATCACATCTGATACTGTCAGTGTGGTTAAGAATGTAACATGGAAAATCCCATTAAAATTACTGTATTCCAGAAAACTTCTAGCTTAAGATGAAATAAGGCCTTTTGTTTTATTAAACCACAACGTTTTATCGTGAAGGGTTAGGAGAAGTGGCTCTTAAAAAAGAAATTGCACGACTTCTTCAGAGCAACTGACGTCCTGACAATATTACCGGGCCTCTAGGTGGTGCTTTATTGCTAAAACAAAAATACACCAAATAGAAAAGTTGACACGATGCATACACATAAACCTTCTCTGCTGGATAAGACTGAATTATACAGCTGCTGATGGGAAGTGCACCTAAGGCTGGGCAATATGGAAAAATACCAATATCAATAGATATCACAAGGTCAAACAAACCACCATTTTTGTCATCTTAAATGTTCTCTGGTACTGCTAAGTGAATTTTTAATGTATAAGAAGTTTATTTTTGATTTAAAGGTTTTTTTTGTCAAATATTGTATAACCGTGGTGTTGAGTCAGAAAAGGGTAGAATGCCTTCTCGAGGGATGAAGTCCTGCCTCAAGTGGAGGAATTTAAGAATCTCGCTTATTCACGAGTGAGGGAAAGTTGGAGCGCAAGATCGCAGGTGGATTGCTGCTGCGTCTGCAGCAATGCGGGCATTGTACCGGTCTGTCGTGGTGAAAAGAGAGCTGAGCTGGAAGGCGAAGCTCTCAATTTACCAGTCGATCAACGTTCCTACCCTCACCTATGGTCACGAGCTTTGGGTACTGACTGAAAGGATGAGATTGTGGATACAAGCGGCTATAATGAGTTTTCTCTGCTGGGTGTCTGCTGCTCCTCCACATCATGAGGAGCCAGTTGAGGTGGCTCAGGCATCCAGTTAGGACAAAGTTAATTCATGTCAGTAATTCAGCTCAATTGGTGAAACTAACATGTTAGACTAACTCGTTCCACACAAAGCCAGATATTTCAAGCCTTTATTTGTTATACCTTTGGTGACCTTGGCTTACAGCTGATGATACATTCAAAATCTTAGATGTGACGACCCTCGTCCCCTCAGTCCATCCTCTCAATTCAACCGGAGCCTTTTGTCCCCACTGACGAGGATTCAGCACCAGGAACAGCGCCTGAACCTGCTTGTTTAGCCTCTCCAGCGCCCCAGCGCCAATTCAGGACCTCGGAGAGAGGCACGCCGGAGAAGACAGCAGCTGATCTTCATCAGCTATCAAGCATGCCAACAGGGCTTAAAAGAGGAACGCAACAGACAGTCAGGGAGATCCAGAGCTAGTCTGTGATTCTCCTGAGCTTGGTTTACAACTCCTGCTAAGGCTAAACATTTTAAGGGTACTTGCTAAGGGTTTTTGTTATAGGGTTTTGGCTTGGTTATCCTCTTTTGTAGGATTTATCTGACAAGGCGTCAGTTTTCTTATTTTGGTGGCTTTTATCCCCATTGGACTTATAAGCTGGGGGTATTTTTGTTTAGGTGGTTGTGATTTAAGTTTGGCAGAAAACCTTTTTCCTAAGCAGTTAGTCTGCTTATGTTTTCAGTTTCCACCTTATTCGTCACCATTATTACTAAGCCTTATTTTGCCGTTCAGACACGGACACCTTCTGTTAATAAACCCTTTTGTTTTTTACTCTCACCACCTCGTTATTTGTCCTCACACACACTCCTCCACCTATTTTCCTGTGTTAGTCCCCTCATCCTCCTAGACCTTCAGGAGGGGACGTAACATAATTGGGACTCGTCCGGGATTTTTGTGTTTTGATAATCAGAAGTTAATTAGAATTTGCCCAGAAATTAATAAATAGGTTGTGCGCCCCGTTTTGTTATTTCGTTGCGGTTTCTTGAGTGTGTTAAGTACCCTGGGACTTCTTCATTTTGGTGGTTCACCTATCTGTGTTTTGGCTTTTCCCAGGTGAGCTCAATAATAATTAATTATATTTTCTTTGAAGGAGTTTCTCCATGCACCATTGCAGGAAGCGCTTGAGGCCTGTCGCAAGAGCGATCTGGTGGCGGTGGCTGAGCACCTTGATCTCCGTGGCACCCGCACAATGGCAAAACTTGATCTAAACGAGACAGTTATTGCTGCTTTAGAAGACCTGAACATGCTGCCTGTTAAGAAGACTGGAGATTGTCATGTCCTTTCCCCGCATGCGGATGACTTCACAGGACATGAGGATGGAGCAGGAACATCCATGGCAGCTCCAGAGGAAATTGCTCCCGGCTATCAGACACCGCCGGCTGACAGTAAGACTCCTCCTTCACCACTAACTCTGCCGAAATATGATCCTGTTTCACCAGCATCGACACTGGGTTCACCGGAGCGCTTGGAACTACGGTTGAAAGTCCGTTTGGCTCGGCTAAAATATGAGGCCGAGGAAAAGGAGAAGCGCCGCCAGATGGAGATGGAGTTGGAGATCCGCAGAATGGATCTGGAGGCGGACACAAGGATCAAGCTGAAAAGACTTGTGTTGGAAGCCCAGGCTTGGAGACAACCAGAGATCTCCAAAAGAACTGCACAGACTGTAGAGACGCACAAGGACATTTGCGGACCCGAAAAGACGAGAGGGGAAATTACCCCTGGAGGACGACAAAAACTGGACATAAGTAAGTGCATTGTGCTGGTGCCACCTTTTCGGGAGGTTGAGGTGGACAGCTACTTTCAGATGTTCGAGCGCATTGCTGCAGCTCTTGAGTGGCCTCGTGACGTGTGGGCGTTGATCCTCCAGTGCAAGCTCACCAGCAAAGCCCAAGAGGTAATGTCTTCTTTGTCCCTTTCCGACAGTTTGGAGTACGATTGTGTTAAAAGTGCAGTGCTAACCGCATATGAACTGGTCCCAGAAGCCTACAGACAGAGATTTAGAGCATTATCGCATAAAAAGCCTCACCAGACATTTGTCGAGTTCGCCAGAGAAAAGGTATTATTGTTTGATAAATGGGTTGCAGCATCAAAAGTGTTGTCTGTTACTGAACTAAAAGAGTTAATTCTCTTAGAAGAATTTAAGAGATGTTTACCGGAACGAACTGTTTTGTATTTAAATGAACAAAAGGTAGCGACCTTGTCTTCTGCAGCATTGTTAGCGGATGAGTTCTCATTAACCCACCGCGTTAGCGGCGAACTTCTGCCCAGAGATGCCAGGCGGCCTCCTATGATGAGGCCTGCTCACACCGGTTCTGTAAACGTCAACCAGCCGAGATGTGTTTACTGTCATCGGTCAGGGCATGTGGTAAAAGACTGTTACAAATTGAAAAGAAAAAATTAACAGAAAAACTCCCCCTCTCGCGAGGTCGGATTTATAACCGAAAACAAGCAGTCTCGTGTGACAGAAATAAATGACTGTTTCCGGCCCTTTTTGTCCAAAGGTGTGGTTCAGATAAATGAATCGAGTCCAGACCAAGCACCAGTTATTATCTTGCGTGATACTGGGGCATCACAAACCCTCATATCTGGAAATGTGTTGCCTTTTGATGAGAACAGTGCCACGGGCGTGTCCGTTCTGCTGAAAGGAATAAATGATGAGCCGATTTCTCAGCCTCTACACAGAGTCTTTCTCTCGTGTGAATTAGCCAGAGGTTATTTTGATGTGGCTGTTTGTCCATCTTTGCCTATCACTGGAGTTACACTCCTGCTTGGGAACGATGTGGCTGGAGGAAACGTGGTCCCTCCATTACAAGTTTGAAATAACCCAGTGTCGGAAGCTGTTCCATGTGTTGAAATGCAGACAGGTATTTACCCCGCCTGTGTCATAACCCGTGCTCAGACACGTAAATGGGAGGAAACGTTGTAGTTATCCTCTCTTTTTGATGATGAAGAAAATAAAGAGGACCATCATGTCCACAAACAGCATTTAGATGTACCAGCCGACACCGACGGTGCAGGTGTGTCACTCACGTCTGGGTGTCTGCCTTTAACCCGGCTGAGTTTAGGAGAAGAGCAACGTAATGATGACACTTTGAGTAAATGTTTTCAGGATATTAAGAATCCTGGTGACGTAAAATCCAGTTATTTCTTACGGGATGATGTGCTAATGCGATTTTGGAACAATCCTGCCGCCAAAGGAGCACCTCAATGTACTGTGAATCAGATTGTAGTTCCGAATAGGTACAGAAATAAAGTTGTGGGGTTAGCCCATGAAAGCCAGTGGGCAGGGCATTTAGGCATCCGGAAAACTTACCAGATCATTTTGGAACATTTCTTCTGGCCTGGCATGAAGAGGGACGTGGCTGATTATTGTAAACGTTGCCATATCGGTCAGATTTCAGGAAAATCAAATCAGCTGCCAGCCCCAGCTCCTCTCCACCCGATTCCTGTAATCGGGAATCCGTTTGACACCATCGTGGCAGATTGTGTAGGGCCATTGCCCAGAAGTAAATCTGGTAAGAAATATCTTTTAACAATAATGTGCAGATCTACCCAGTTTCCAGAAGCTTTCCCATTATCCACAATAACAGCAAAAACAGTTACCCGAGCCTTAACCCAGTATTTCTCCTTGTTCGGTTTACCCCTTGTTCTACAAACGGACCAGGGAACCAACTTCAAGTCGGAGCTGTTTAAGAAGGTGGCCCAAACTCTGGGTATCCACCATGTGGTATCAGCTGCTTACCATCCAGAAAGCCAAGGCGCATTAGAACGCTGGCACCAAACTTTTAAAAGCATGATGAAAAAGTACTGTTTAAGTTCAGGAAATCAGTGGGATGAAGGTGTGCCCTTTCTGCTGTTTGCAGCCCGGGAGGCCCCCCAAGAATCTTTGGGGTTTAGTCCGGCTCAATTAGTCTTTGGACACGCACCATGGGGCCCTCTTAAGGCTCTGAAAGAACAGTTCCTGAGAGTCACGGAGTCTAAAAAGGAAAAAAGTCAACCAGTACCTCAAGAAATTTCAGTGGCGTATAAGACAAGCAAACAAACTGGCTAAGGAGAATTTGGAGATAACCCAAAAGGAGATGAAAAGGCATTTTGATCGAAAAGCTGTAGCCAGGGAGTTCCACCCCGGTGATCAGGTTTTAATATTAAATCCCTTAGTAGGCACTAGCTTGTTGGCTAAATTTGATGGTCCATTTGAAGTGTTGAGAAAAATCAATGATACTACTTATAATATCTCCACTCCTCATCGTCGCCGTAAATCCAGGGCTTGTCACATTAACATGCTTAAGCTTTACCATTCCCCTCAGGCATCAACACCAGAGGTTTCTGAAGCCCCTTTCTAGGGGGAGGCTGTGACGACCCTCGTCCCCTCGGTCCATCCTCTCATTTCAACCAGAGCCTTTTGTCCCCACTGATGAAGATTCAGCACCAGGAACAGCGCCTGAACCTGCTTGTTTAGCCTCTCCAGCGCCCCAGCGCCAATTCAGGACCTCTGAGAGAGGCACGCCGGAGAAGACAGCAGCTGATCTTCATCAGCTATCAAGCATGCCGACAGGGCTTAAAAGAGGAACGTAGCAGACAGTCAGGGAGATCCAGAGCTAGTCTGCGATTCTCCTGAGCTTGGTTTACAACTCCTGCTAAGGCTAAACATTTTAAGGGTACTTGCTAAGGGTTTTTGTTATAGGGTTTTGGCTTGGTTATCCTCTTTTGTAGGATTTATCTGACAAGGCGTCAGTTTTCTTATTTTGGTGGCTTTTATCCCCATTGGACTTATAAGCCGGGGATATTTTCGTTTAGGTGGTTGTGATTTAAGTTCGGCAGAAAGCCTTTTTCCTAAGCAGTTAGTCTGCTTATGTTTTCAGTTTCCACCTTATTCGTCACCATTATTACTAAGCCTTATTTTGCCGTTCAGACACGGACACCTTCTGTTAATAAACCCTTTTGTTTTTTACTCTCACCACCTCGTTATTTGTCCTCACACACACTCCTCCACCTATTTTCCTGTGTTAGTCCCCTAATCCTCCTAGACCTTCAGGAGGGGGCATAACATTAGACAATTAGAATATTGTGTAAAGTTTCAATATTCGACTCAAAGTGACACTCTAATGAGCTAATGAATCCAAAACACCTGCAAAGGGTTCCTGAACCTTTAGATGGTCTCTTAGTCTAAGTAGAATTACTCAAATAAATAGATTTTTGCACCAGATTGTAAATTTTTGAGTTTCAGCTGTACAACCTGCTGCTCAGATCTGGTAACTCTGGAAAGTTTCTGCATGGAGTTTATTTCTACCAGAAGCTTCATGCAGAATGACATGAAGTTAAAGAAATGACATGAGCCGAAGAGGAAGTGAGAAGTGGCACAGCGAGTTGCATCTGGTATGTTTCGAAACAAACCATGTGCATGTAGGGCTGAAAACCACAGTTCCTATTTGGATGGAAACATTTACAAACTGGTTTCCATGGTCAAATCTCTTTACATGTAAGCCATCACTTCATCCTATTCTCTTGATCCATTAAACACTCTGAAATTACCAGCCCAGCAGGGTGGAGAGAGTGCACCAAAGCACTTTCAGCCAGTGATTAACCCCTTCTCCATGTGCTGACACAACAAAGTGAACAACTGCATAATCAAGTGACAGGTTATGGGAAGAAATTAAGCAAGACAGGAAGGATGGTGAGGAAGATTTCCTAAGCAGTCCCTATAAGACAGCTAGCAGGGGGTGCTCATCAGGAAATTGGGTGTCAGCAAGCTGTCAGTGTGCATTGACCAACCAGAGCTGGGTAGGCTGGGTGGCTGTCGTTGACATGTCAATCTCTCACTCTCCACCAATCAATCTGTGGCAGAAAGGGTGGAAGTGGAGAAGACCTGTCACTTATCATATTGTGTTTGAATGGAAAAGATAGTAAAGAAAATAATGCTGATATTAAAGGGATGCTCTGCTACTCTTTCATATTTTTTAATCATTTTCTTGAGCCAGTATCTGCTAAAATGACCCTTTACAGCATAGGTTTAAAATCCCGGTCCTTAAGGGCCGCTATCCCACATGTTTTAGTGTTTTTCCTATTTCGACACACCTGATTTCAATCAGCAGGTGATTAACAGGCTTCTGGAGAGCTTGATGAGCTGCTGCACAGCAACAACAAAAAGTTGCAGGATACTGGCCCTCGGGGACTGGAGTTTGACACCTCTGCTTTACAGGGTTAATGAAATGTCACTCAGACCCACACCGCCTTCTGGGGCCAGAATATGACATTTGCAATTTCAGAGTGTATGTTTAGTCGTTTAGACAGTGTGCAGCATGTTTTAGATCATAAACACAGGAGAATGAATCACTCCTGTAGACACTAATGAAGGCTGGGAGACATTTCAGCTTTCAGATTATGGTGAACGCTTCTACTGCGGTTGTGTCGGCGCCGACAGAAAAACGGCTTCCATATTTTGAACTACCGTAACTCTTCAACCCTTTACACAATCAATGTAATTCCAATGGATTCTGAAAGCTGAGACTCTACGGTTTCCGGTGGTATACAACACATTACGGTAACGTTTTGCATCTTCCTGTCCAAGAACCAGAAAATTATCACACTTCCTAGAGGAGCGGAGGAATTGTTTTCAACACGTATTTTCAACTTCTATCACTTCTACTGATATAAATAATAAACCTTTTCAGTAAATATCTTACTTTATGTTTGTATATTGTAATTTTAGGATATATTGAGTCATTTTTGGCATTGTTTTGTTGTGTTTGTTTTCATTTTACCACCCTTAGTTCGTTTTTTTTTTCAGCTGCATTTTTCATGGAGGCTTTTTATTATTGTATGTTAGATTTGTTTTTCTAAATAATGAAAGAAATCAGGAAATCTTCTAGAAAGAGGAAATTTCCCTCAAGATTTGTTGAGGAGGAGCAAGATGTGCCCACATCGTTTTTCTGTCACAAACACAGTAAGTATTTCTGCACTAAATATATTCCACTAAACACGTTCCAGTTTTTGTTGTAAGTAAGTAAGTAAAGTTTATTTATATAGCGCCTTTCACAGATATAAATCACTAAGCGCTGTACAACATGAGTAAAATCAAGGCAAATACTTCAAACCAATAAAAACATCATAAAAACAATAGCAGTGACAACAATAGTAACCAAAATCAGGAGTAAAAACAAAGTCAAGGTGTGAACAAGAACAAAGCCATCTTTTAGAATATTTAGCGGGGGAAAGCCTGGATGAAAAGGTGAGTTTTAAGATGTTTTTTGAAGACCTCTACAGATTTCAAGAGACGGAGATTTGAAGGCAGACTGTTCCAAAGTCTGGGGGCAATAGACTGAAAGGCCCTGTCCCCTTTGGTTTTTAGTCTGGTTCGAGGAACAGCCAGGAGGTTTTCAGATGTGGATCAGAGGTTCCATGAAGTGGTGTGTGGGGATAAAAGCTCAGATAAATAGCTTGGAGCCTGGTTGTTAAGAGCTCTATAGGTCAGCACTAAAACTTTAAATTGTATTCTAAATTCTGTCCAGTATTTCTGCTAATACTATTACTATACTATACTATTATACTACTACTGCTACTTCCAGAAAAACAAAACCTCCATGTACATCTGTGGTTGAGGATTCAGTTGTGAGTGAAGATGATTTCCCATCACAGATGCAGTGAGTTTATCTACAGTTCAAATATATTTCTAGCTTTAGTTCTGTATTTTTATTTTATTTTATTCAGTTTTCATTATCTAGTATTCATTGCTTGAAAAAATGTTATACAGTTTGATATATTTTTAATTTCAGAAATTCTTCTGATGAAGAGCCATCCACCATCACCAGCAATAGGCAATGTTAGAGACAGGATTTTGCTGGAGATGCTCCACATCTTCTGGACTGCTGGACAATAAAGTCAAACCCAGGTACCGTCGACCCACACCACCCAGATTTATCCCCAGAAGAATCCCTGGCTATCAGCTTCCCCTCATGGATGAAACAGGTACACTCAGTGCAACAAAATACACTCCCTGGATGTGCAAAGAGTGCAAGAAAGGGTTTTGTCTGCAGCAGGACATGAACTGCTCTGCAGAAGACCACAGCAGCTTAAAACGCCTGAACATTGACAGATAATATCACCTGAAACTCAGACACTGATAGTTGTACATGTAAAAAAAATCAATACAAGGTCGTAACACATGTTAGGGGCTGCGCAGTGGCGCAGTGGTTAGAGCTGTTGCCTTGTAGCAAGAAGGTCCTGGGTTCGCTTCCCAGCCTGGGATCTTTCTGCATGGAGTTTGCATGTTCTCTCTGTGCATGCGTGGGTTCTCTCCTGGGACTCCGGCTTCCTCCCACAGTCCAAAAACATGACTGTTAGGTTAATTGGTCTGTCTAAATTGTCCTTAGGTGTGTGTGTGTGTGTGTGTGTGTGTGTGTGTGTGTGTGTGTGTGTGTGTGTGTGTGTGTGTGTGTGTGTGTGTGTGTGCGTGTGATTGTTTGTCCTGTGTGTCTCTGTGTTGCCCTTTGATGGACTGGCTCTCTGATCAGGGTGCACCCCGCCTGATTGCCCATTGACCACTGGAGATAGGCATCAGCATGGGTGAAGATCAGCTTTAGAGCCGTGATGTTTACTCTCAAGGTGTGGGAGCTCGTTCCCAAGCCCGTCTTGTTAAAAACATAATTATAATGAAGAGAAACTGCTTTTAGGGGTTTTCTTATTAGCAAAAAATAAAACCCTGAAGTCCAGTCTTTTCTGTTCTTCCTTGCCCACCAAGTTGCCGTCGAAGGTTATGCAGGCATTCTGGAAGAGTGTATGTTGGTGCAGCTGAGGAAAGCTGCTGCTGGTGTTTATTGGCCGCTCTATTTGGGTGACCACGAGGCTGCAGAGCTCCTCCTGTTGCTTCAGCTCCTCTCAGTCTGGGAATGTCAGCTTTCTGGGGCACAGCCGCCACGCTTCCCCAGAGACAAGAGACAAAAAAGACAGAAGGGGAAGAGAGTAAGAGCTGGGTATAAATAAAATATTACTTGTGCTTCACATTGCAGATACCAGTTGCCGGTTTTTGTTTCCTCCGTGCAAGTTTGAACATTAAGAAGAAGAGAAAGAAAGAAAAAACCCATGAACAACAAGGAAACATGACATTTCCCTTTAGGCTTATTGGGCTTCAGGCCCATTGTTTGATAATTGTTTAAAGTCCTGCATTTTCAATGATAACTTAGTAGAAACTTAACTTGTGAATTCTTTATACTTCAATTCAATTCAATTCAAAAATACTTTATTAATCCCAGAGGGAAATTGATTGCTGTAGTAGCTCATAATAATAATAATAATAAAGTCATCAAAGAGTTGTTGTATATTACAATGGCTGTTGGTAGGAAGGATCTCCAGTAGCAGCGAAGCTTGCCACATCAATTTTTATGGTAAATACCTGACGGAAACAGCTGTGAAAGCAGACGCCAAAATCATTTACACAAAACACAGGGGGAGAAAGTAGGACGCTGAAGGATGGGAGGGTAAGAACATTGTTGCTAACGGTAAAAAAAATGTTAATTTCTTTGTACAATTTAGTGAGGATCAGTACTGTTCTAATAAGTTATATTTAGATGAAAGCAGGTGCTTGGAGCACCACAAGGGTCTGTCTCATCCCCTTTCTCCTTTAGGGACAAGACCTGCACCTACAGAACAGATGCCTTCATGGTGTGACAGAGTATCAGAGGACTGATGTTTGAAATGAACCATCTGCAACTCAACATTAGCAAATTTAAACAATTAATAGAGGAATTTTGGAGTGCAGAGGTTACAACTTCTCTAGCTACACAGAGAAAGTTATTTAAACTTGTTTTATAAATCTCATTTCAAATATAACTCTTGTTTAATACATAAGAGGATTTTTGGTTTAGCTCATCCTTTAGGTTGGAAGAACAGGTCAAATCAGATGATTGAAAGGCTACAAAATGTGTTAAAAGTCTTGTAAATGAAAGATTACCTGATTTATCCTAATCTACAGACAAGTACATGAGACTAGCTTTGCTAGTAATACCTCAGAGCCAATTAGTAGGAGCCAGATCCTGCTATTTTAAAACTTTGTGAGCAAAGGTAGGCACATATATGATAAAATATTATCAATGGCACTATTGAGATGTCCTTTATCTTGAATATGAGTTATTTTTATCACCTTGAATTTGTACATGAAATCAAAACTGTTAGTTTCAGTCAAGCTCCGCCTACGCCGGCTCCGACAAGACGCACCTACAACAGCATCTTAGGGAAGGCTGCTGTTGTATTGGCCTTGGTAGGCCAGCAGTTAAAGCAACTGCCTTGGGACTCTATCCACTAGACTACCAAGTCTGATCCAAAACTACAGTCGCCTAACACACATGTCTTGTGCTGGCCATTACATGCGTCTTCGTAAACAGGACTCATGGTTTTTATGGCGGCATTTTGTTCCTAATGCAGACGCAATTTGTCAGAATATTCAGTCTGGTACCAGTAGAGCCTTAAAGCAGTCATCTGGGACATGAAGGTCAAATTCTCAACTGAAGTATGGATCCCACCACTCTATGCCAGGGGAGGAAGGTTTCACATAAGTGACTAGCTTCAGATAGAGGAGCAGGGCCTCTTGACGGACTTCGTTTTCATTGATGCATTTCAGGATTTTCAAAATAAAACTCAAAATTTTGCAGCTGAGACAGGAAAATGCATGAATGTATTCAAAAACAGGTTTGAGGATATTTTTCAAGAGGAAATAATAACATCAGGTGGTAAAAAGCTCTAAAAGTGGATTTTTCATGATAAAGCCCCTTTAAGGCATGAAAACAATAAAGGACTTTTGATTACAGGTGCTGGCCAGTAAATTAGAATATCATCAAAAGGTTGAAAATATTTCAGTAATTCCATTCAAAACGTGAAACTTGTACATTATATTCATGCAATGCACACAGACCAATGTATTTCCGATGTTTATTACGTTTAATTTTGATATTTATAGGTGACAACCAATGAAAACATCAAATCTGGTATCTCAGAAAATTAGAATATTCTAAAGGCCAATGAAAAAATGTTTGTTTCTCTAATGTTGGCCAACTGAAAAGAATGAACATGAAAAGAATGTGCATGTATAGCACTCAATACTTAGTCGGGGCTCCTTTTGCCTCAATAACTGCAGTAATGCGGCGTGGCATGGACTCGATCAGTCTGTGGCACTGCTCAGGTGTTATGAGAGCCCAGGTTGCTCTGATAGTCGTCTTCAGCTCCTCTGCATTGTTGGGTCTAGCGTATTGCATCCTCCGCTTCACAATACCCCATAGATTTTCTATGGGGTTAAGGTCAGGCGAGTTTGCTGGCCAATCAAGGACAGGGATACCATGGTCCTTGAACCAGGTGCTGGTGGTTTTGGCACTGTGTGCAGGTGCCAAGTCCTGTTGAAAGGTGAAGTCTGCATCCCCATAAAGTTGGTCAGCAGCAGGAAGCATGAAGTGCTCTAAAACTTCCTGGTAGACGGCTGCATTGACCCTGGACCTCAGGAAACAGAGTGGGCCAACACCGGCAGATGACATGGCACCCCACATCATCACTGACGGTGGAAACTTTACACTGGACCTCATGCAACGTGGATTCTGTGCTTCTCCGCTCTTCCTCCAGACTCTGGGTCCTTGATTTCCAAAGGAAATGCAGAACTTGCTTTCATCAGAAAACATAACTTTGGACCACTCAGCATCAGTCCAGTCCTTTTTGTCCTTGGCCCAGGCGAGACGCTTCTTGCGCTGTTTCTTGTTCAAGAGTGGCTTGACACACGGAATGCGACACCTGAATCCCATGTCTTTCATGAGTCTCCTCGTGGTGGTTCTTGAAGCGCTGACTCCAGCTGCAGTCCACTCTTTGTGGATCTCCCCCACATTTTTGAATGGGTTTGTCGTCACAATTCTCTGCAGGGTGCGGTTATCCCTAGAGCTTGTACACTTTTTTCTACCACATTTTTTCCGTCCCTTCGCCTGTCTGTTAATGTGCTTGGACACAGAGCTCTGCGAACAGCCAGCTTCTTTAGCAATCACCTTTTGTGTCTTGCCCTCCTTGTGCAAGGTGTCAATGATTGTCTTTTGGACAGCTGTTAAGTCAGAAGTCTTCCCCATGATTGTGGTGCCTTCAAAACAAGACTGAGGGACCTTTTAAAGGCCTTTGCAGGTGTTTTGAGTAAATCAGCTGATTAGAGTGGCAGCAGGTGTCTTCTATATTCAGCCTTTTCAGAATATTCTAATTTTTTGAGATACCAAATTTGGAGTTTTCATTAGTTGTCACTTATGAATATCAAATTTAAATGTAATGAACATTGGAAATACATTGGTCTGTGTGCATTGCATGAATATAATGTACAAGTTTCACGTTTTGAATGGAATTACTGAAATATTTTCAACCTTTTGATGATATTCTAATTTACTGGCCAGCACCTGTATATCAAATCACAGGAGGGTCATGCAACCAGAAACCTTGAGAGAGTCGTTCCCCCCACTTTATTTAATATTTATCAGAAGGGTTTGGTCTTTTTGAGCATTCTCAGCTCCTTTCCTGCTCTTCTGAACAAACAAAAACAACCTCAATTGTGAGAGTTGTATAGAGAACAGTGTTGGTTCCTGCCGTAATTAGTGACTTGAAGGCTAACAACACAAGGGATTTGCCAAACAAAAAAATCAAAAAATAAATAACTCTGCTCTGAGCGAGTCCAATTGTCAGGATCTGGGGTGAGCCAGCACCATTCTGCTAATCGTGCCCCAAGTCTCTGCAGTTTGGCGGTTCCGGAGAGCGGCCAGCTGCAGGCTATTCCTAATCTACCAGTCCAGCGTTTATAAGGACCTGAGAGATCACTTCACCTCGCCGGATTATTAGTCACCTTGGGTAGCTCTCGCCAGCTAGAGTTAAAACTAAAGTCTTAGTCCCCGTTTTTGTGCTCACGTGTTATTGTTGTTAAGACTTACTTCGCCTTATCCTCACCAGGATCCCTCGCCTCAGACCACCTCTGCAACGACCTGGACAACACATTTGAGCCTGATCTCCCTCCATGCCAAGACCGACCCACTCTCCCACCGCTCACCTCATTTGGATTACGGATACCCCAGACGCTTCCCTTTCCTCTTGGATTTTGGATACCTCGGACGCTGCTCACCCGGTTCCTGCCTGTTGCCCCCCAAGCCCCAGGCTTTGTCAACCCGCAGTAAGAACCACAAAGACTGAATCCTGAGTTCTGTTTCTCTCTGCCAAATCCCTCACCAGTGTCTATCTCTACAGACCCTGTCTGGAGCTGTGCTCAGCATCACCGCCACGTCTGGCGGTGCACCCTCAGTTACCCTTTGAGAGAAACTTTTTTTTTCCTCCTCGCCTACGTCTCCTTGCTTGATTCTGCATGTCTTGGGTCAAGAAAACTCCCCACTGTCATGACAGAATCATCCGGCCGCTCTCCTGACTCCGCAGAATCAACACATCCCTCCATTTCCGACACACTTATACTCCACGACTGGACCATCCAAGCTCTCCTGGAACAGTTATCAAACTCCAACCAGCGCCTTCTTCAAATGAATTCCCTACTCCAGAGCCTGCACAGCCGACTTCCACCATCTCCGGAACCCGCGGTTCCACCCGGAGCTGAACCACCGAAACCTCGGCTGCCCAACACTTCCAGGTTGCCGCATCTCTATCTCCTGTTACCTTCGAGGGTGAGTCCTCTGAACGTCAGAGTTTTTTTTTTTTTTTACTGCAGTGTAAGCTAGCCTTTGAGCACTCACCAGACTCTTTTAATTCTGAAGCTACTCGGATCTCTTATGTAATCGGTCTACTCCGTGGAAGAGCTCTCCGGTGGGCAGGGGCTAGAAGTCATGATGAAACGTTCTTAAGAGGTCCTTTTTCTGAGTTTATGAAGGAGTTTAGGCTCACCTTTGGCTTCCAGGAGTCTCCCGCGGATGTGGCTAGAAGACTTCTCCACCTCTCTCAAGTAAGGAGGTTGGTAGCAGACTTCGCCATCAATTTCAGGGCTATTGCTGCTTCTTCTAACTGGAATGAGGAGGCATTAAAAGGGGCTTTCACCAAAGCCTTATCAGAGAGGATTAAGGACCAACTGGCGCTCTGTCCGGAACCCACCTCTCTCAATGATCTGATCAATTTGGCTATACGGATCGATAAAAGACACCAGGAGAGACATGCAGGTATGCTCCACCACCCAGCTAATCACTTTCCACAGCCCCCCGCTATGCCGCAGACTAAGATGCAAGGCCCGGTGGAGGAACCAGTGCAGCTGGGTCGGGCTAATTTGGACCCTGAGGAGAAACAACAATGCCGCAGGTCAGGCCTCTGTTTGTATTGTGGTCTTTCTGGTCATTTTGTGGCAAAGTGTCCTTCGTTAAAAGACAGACCCCATCATTAGACACAAGAGTATTGATGGGCAGCATAACTAACAATAAGACCTCTCGTAGCACCATTCCCTGCACCCCAGTAGCCAACACACGCTAAACTGTCGTGCTTTGATAGATTTGGGCTGTGAGCAAAACTTCATGGATGTTGAACTGGTTAAACAACTTAAACTCCCCACCGTGCCTCTTTCCACACCGCTCACAGTCTCCTCGTTAGATGGTAACACTCACCACCATAACTCACTGCACTGCTCCTCTCACCATTAAAATATCTGTCAACCATACCAAAGAGCTGTCCTTTTTTGTGTTCCCGTCTCACCAGTCACCTCTAGGCCTAGCCCTACTAACACAGGTCTGTTGCAACAACGTAGTCGCAACGTATTTTCTGACACATTGTGATGTTGCAGGAACGTCGTGTGTTATGTAGTAGTGACTTCCAAAGTGAAGTTCCGCTACGACGTTGTCAGAACGTCACATAGGACTTGCTGGAATGTTTGTCGTGACATATCCACAACTTTACTGCGATATTGTGACAACATTGCTATTGTAACGCTGGGACAACATACTAACTAAATGTTTGTGGCATGTTGCAGAGACGTTTTCAGGTTAACTTTTTTTTGTCACCTTTATTCATTATGTAGATTCCACAGGAAATTATATTGCAAAACTAATGGCAGATTAACAGCAAAAACAACCAGAATGGCAAAACAAATGTATAAAAACATTAAAAACAAGTAATATAGGACAGCGGTGTCTTGATTTCATTTAAAAAATAAGCTCTATTGCATATGTTTAGTAGTAGGTGAAGAAATACACTCGTCGATGTCAAATGGTTTTATTGACAAGGATGAAGGAGCCCTGCGGCGACATACAAAGCTGAGTGAGCAGATGCTAACGGCAGCGTGAAGCAGCAGCATGGGCTGAAGACCAAAGCTAAGCAATGCGATCAAATAGGTAAATAAATGCAGCGCTGCTTAACATGCATACTGACAATGTGACCATTACATTAGCTTAACAAGCAGGTGAAGACTTATGGATACAAGTCGAACAGTAGCATGGATAGACAGCAGTGTGATGGTTGAGCAGCAGCAATCCAAATGAGAAGCAGCCGTATGTACAGTGAGGGATAGTCACATGTACGTGACGTCAGGCACGTCCCTGCAGGGGATAGTCACCTGTACGTGACTTCAGGCACATCCCTGAATACACCTTTTTCCCTCAAGGCTTGATCGCAGCACACCCTAGTGGCCAGTGGTGACCTCTGCACCCCCCCCCCCCCGTCCAGGAAGCCGTGTGACACACCAACACAGTGGACTTATGACCTAACCCACTGGCCAGTTTCAGGTACATAACGCTTGGGTGGCCGCCTTACCCTACCGGAGCCCGCTGGCTGGGAGGAGGGGAGGTGATGGGCACTGTTCCGGGGTCTGCGCCGCTGTGGCAGCGTCCCCGTTGGCTACGTCTGGAGGGTCCTCGGCCAACATGAAGTCGCGACAAGGTACCGGCTGGGCGGTGCTGGGGTTTGTGCCTTGGGGCTCGGGTGGTGTGTGTGAGTGATCTGGCAGAGGTCCCGCTGACCCTGGGTTGGTGGGACCTAAGTCGTGTGTCTCGTGTTGGATGCAGGCAGGGGCGCAGCACTCTCTGGGTGAGTGCGAGGGGTGGCCGGGGTGAAGGCGCGGAGAAAGCGCTGGTTGCGCAGGGTGAGGCGGCCAGACCCATCGACCCTGACACGGTATTGGTCATGTCCTAGTGACCTACTACCACCCCAGATCTGTCCCATGCCCATGGGCTACAGCCAACTAGGTTCTGGAGGAACACATTCTCCCCGACTACGACAGGGTGGAGCGGTCGTACGTGTTCTCTCAGAGACTCAGTGGTATGGGCCATCCGAGTCCGGAGGGCCTCTTCCTTCGCCGCCCATGCCTGACGCCAGAGCGGACAGATGTGAGGGTTGGATAACTTCTCCAGCCTATTAACAAATGACAGCAAGTCCCTGAGGGGGCAACCAAAGATGATTTGCGCAGGCGACACGTCGCAGTCGGGGTCAGGCGTATTACACAGTTGCAACATCGCACGCAGAAAGCGGTCATGGTCGAGGCTCCCGGTCGGGCCGGTGTTTGAGACTAGTAGGCGCTTCACCGTCTTGACAGCCACCTCCGCCCTTGCATTAGACTGGGGGAACCCAACCGAGGACACGCGGTGCTTGACCTGCCACAAGCAGAGGAAGTCCGCTGTGTGCCCTGCCGAGAACTCCGGGCCTCCGTCACTTGACAACTCCTCGGGCACACCAAACGTGGCAAAGAAAGCCCTTAAGTGATGGATAAACCCAATGGACCCCCCGAGCTTGGTGCCCGCGGGAGAGCTCATGACTTCCACCCAGCCGGAGAGGCGATCGCCAACGACCAGGTAGTGGTTATAGTCAAAAAAGTCTTCAAACACCTCCTCAAATGGCGTGGATGGCGTTGATGCCGACATGGGAGGTGTGGCCGCCTGCGAGGGGGCATTGCAGTTACAGTCTGCGCATCGCTCCCTGGTCAACTGGATGTCGTTAGACATCCCAGGCCAGTATACGATGGAGCAGGCCCGTCGTTCCATTGCCAACTTTCCCTGATGGGCGGCGTGGAGGTGCTGAAGTACAGCACGGCAAAGGGACGTCGGGACAACGACACAGTCACAGTACAGCAGGACCCCATCTTGTGCATACACAGACTCACAGACCTTAGACAGGTCGGCCAGCGCCGGGTCCTTTGGGTCAGTGCTGCCCCCGTCTTCAATGAGGTGCAGGAGCTGGGAGAGGCATGCGTCCGCGACCGTCTCCTGTGCAAGGAGTGGCCATGCAATGGCAGCAGACTCCAGTGCGTCGCTGCAAATGGACGCCATATGCACCGACTCCTCACTGTCAGTCACATTCCATGCACCCTTGCAGCGGCCCTCATCAGAGCCAGAGGGCAAGGGATACCTGGAGGCTGCGTCGGCAGCGCAGTTGCTCTTGCCAGGCAAGTGTACAATATCAAAGCGCCATGGGAGTGTGCACTGTTTGAGCCTGAACAGGCGAGAGTTAGTTATCTCATCCAATGTCCGGTCCCCAAGGATCTTCACCAGGGGCTTATGGTTGGTGACCACGACCAGGTTGTCACACCCCTGCTTGAAGTATCTGGTCTGCTCCAGACCCCATGCTAAAGCCAAGGCCTCCCCCTCAATAGTGGCGTATCGCTGCTCAGCGGAGGAGAGAAAGCGTCTCACCTCTTAACAAATTCTGCAAATGTGAGACTTTCGCAACTGAGTCCTCATTCCACCTGGAGCGCCGGATCCCGAAAGGGACCTGGAAGACTGTCACTGACGCCTGGAATGGGTATCACAGAATGCCCCTGCACGAGTCAGACTGTCATCTGAGCTGGCCAGAGTAATTTTCCATCCATCCGGACAGCAGCCAGGGACACCGGAGCTGCAGGTGCAGTGCTGCTGGAGGAGGAAGTATCCAGTGCCGCGCCTGGACCAGTCTGGGCGGAGACAGGTGCGCCTCTCCATGTCATAGATCTCCACACCTGCCCTGATAGGGTCCACGATGGCCAGCTTGTATGCCTGAAATGCTGCCTCTAACTCGGGTGACCACACACATTTGCATCAAGTTCTCAGAAAGGGCTTAAATGGTGCCATTATATCCCGCAGCTGCGCGTAGTTGGCCACCTGATTGACCAGACCAAACCAGCTCCTGATGTCTGTGGTCATGGTAGGCGTGGGAAAGTCCCTGATGGCTGTCAGGTACTTTGGGAGGGGCTCGATTGTAGCATCAGAGACCCTGAAACCAGCTAAATCAACATCCCTCTCAGCAAATTGAAACTTTGATGGGTTCAACACAATGCCGGATCGGCCAACGTGCGTCAGGAAGTCGATTGTTCTCCACCAATGAGTGTTAAGGTTGGTGTCATAGTGGATGGTGTCATCCAAGCACCTTTCCTTCCACTCAAAGTCGGCGAGGATCGCATCAAAGCGGCGATTGTAGCCATCGCCAGACGACAGAAAGCCCTTTGGGGCTCTGGTGTAATACCAGCGGCCAAAGGGAGTGATGAAGGTAGTGAGATGACGGTATGACTCGCGCAGGGGCAGGCTGTGATACCCATTCCAGGTGTCAGTGACAGTCTTCCAGGTCCCTTTCGGGATCCGGCGTGCCATGTGGAATGGGAACTCAGTTGCGAAAGTCTCACGTGCACATCCCTGTGCTTTTTTTTCTCGGCATCTTTCTCCTGCGGAGCGCAACTTCGACGTCAGAGACAGAGAACTTCTCGTGGTGAAGCTCGCTTTGGAGGAGTGGAGACATTGGCTCGAGGAGGCGGAGCTTCCAGTGGTGATCGGACAGATCATAAGAACTTGGCTTACCTCAAGGATGCAAAATAGTAGTCATTATAGTAGTCCTAATAGTCATTGTTCTTTTCTCGTTTTAACTTAATTATTTCCTACAAACCTAGAGCCAAGAACACAAAACTAGACGCCCTCTCCCAACAGTTCTCCTCAGACAAGGAACTCGAGCCTACCACCATCATACCCCCCTCCTGCATAGTCGGGGCCCTGACCTGGGACATTCGTGCACAAGTACTACAGTCCCTTAAGACCGAACCGGGCCCAGGTAATGGTCCATGTAACTGACTCTATGTCCCCAACCAGGTCAGAGGTCCTGTCATCCACTGGGCTCAAACTGGGTGTTTCTCCATCCATCCTGGGGTGGGGCGTACTGTGGCGCTCCTTCATCGCATGTTCTGGTAGCCGTCCCTGTACACAGACGTCAAAAGTTACATTGCTGCCTGCCACATCTGTGCCAAAGGTAAGAGCAGCAACCAACCTCCCTCTGGTCTCCTTAAGCCCCTTCCTATTCCTCCACGACCCAGGTCCCACATTGCCCTGGATTTTGTTACTGGGTTACCCCCATCTAATGGTTTCACAGTCATACTGTCTTTAGTAGATCAGTAGCGCGACTCATGTTGCGAATGACCGCAGTCACCAATTCTTGTTATGTGTCTTACCCACGTATGTCTGATCTTTGAATTGTGTGTGCTGAAACTGAATTTCATTTCTCTGTATGTCCTGCACATGTGGAGAATATGACAATAAATGACTCTTGACTCTTGACTCTTGAGATCTCTAAAGCCTGCGACCTAATCCCATTGAAATCACTTCCTTCATCCTCTGTTACTGTTCAGCTCTTCATAAAACGTGTTTTTCGTTCACACAGCACCCCCTAAGAGAACCTGTCGGACCGGGCCCCCCAGTTTATCTCTCACCTTTGGAAAGAGTTTGCCGCCGCACTGGGGGCCAGGGTCTCCCTTACCTCTGGGTTCCACCCCCAAATGAATGGCCAGTGTGAGCGGCTCAATCAAGAGATGGAGGCCACCCTGTGCTGTGTGTGCGCCACAAAACCCTCGAGCTGGAGCATGCAACTTCCCTGGGTGCAATACGCGCACAATAGTCATGTCTCCTCGTCCACTGGCAAGTCCCCTTTTGAGACGTCTCTGGGCTTCCAACCCCCTTTGATCCCCTCTGACCAGGTGCAGTCCGCCTCCTCTGTTCCCCAGTTTTTCGTGGTGCTCGACGGGTCTGGGACCAGACCACTTTGGCCCTGCAGATGACGGCCGACCGCAACAAGAGGTTCGCTGACCATCACAGACGTCCTGCCCCTCCCTATGTTCTGGGTCAATGGGTATAGTTGTCCACTAGGGGCATCCGTCTGAAGGTCTTCACCCGTAAACTCTCTCCATGCTTCATTGGTCCCTACACTTTTGCCGCAGCCCCTAGTCCCACCACAGTCCGTTTGATCCAACCATCCTCCCTTAAGGTCCACCCAGTGTTTCATGTGTTTCTTGTTAAACCTGTTGTTTCTAGTCCTCTGTATCCCTCTCCTGCTCCTCCCCCTCCTGCTCGCTTCTTTGAAGGGGGTCTCGTCTACCCAGTCAGAAGTCTTCTCGACGTCCGTCCTTGTGGTAGAGGGTGCCAGTACCTCGTGGACTGGGAAGGGTTTGGTCCCGAGGACAGGTCATGGGTTCCTGGGTCCTTCACCACGGACCCTTCCCTCATCACCGAGTTTGGGGCTTCCTCCTCCACCACCTCATACTCCTCCTCCTCTGCTCGGCTTGCCTCTGTTGGTGGTGGGTGGGGGGTGGGGGGGTGGGGGGGGTACTGTCAGGATCTGGGGTGAGTCAGCACCATTCTGCTAATCATGCCCCAAGTCTCTGCAGGTGGGCGGTTCCGGAGAGCGGCCAGCTGCATGCTGACATATCACTTCACCTCGCTGGATGGTTACTCACCTTGGGTAGCTCTCGCCAGCTAGAGTTAAAGCTAAAGTCTGAGTCCCTGTTTTTGTGCTCACGTGTTGTTTAGACTTACTTTGCCTTATCCTCACCAGGATCCCTCACCTCAGACCACCTCTGCAACAACCTGGACAACACATTTGAGCCTTATCTCCCTCCTTGCCTGGACTGACCCACTCTCCCACCGCTCACCTCATTTGGAATACGGATACCCCAGACACTTCCCTTGCCTCTTGGATTTCGGATACCTCAGACACTGCTCACCCCGTTTCTGCCTGTTCCCCCCAAGCCCCAGGCTTTGTCAACCCACAGTAAGAACCACAAAGACTGAGTCTTGAGTTCTGTTTCTCTCTGCCAAACCCCTCACCAGTGTCTTATCTCTACAGACCCTGGCCGGAGCTGTGCTCAGCATCACCGCCACGTCTGGCAGTGCACCCTCAGTTACCCTTTTAAATAAACTTTTGTTTTGTCCTCCTTACCTATGTCTCCTCAATTGATTCTGCATGTCTTGGGTCAGGAAGCTCCCCACAGTCATGACACCCATACCTGAACACGCGACTAAACTCACCACAGATTTCCTTTAATTTTTAGGAAATTTGGCTGGTTGCACATAAGTATTGGAAAGAAAAAATTATTAAATAACAGGGATCTTCTCTTCTGATACCAAAAAAAAACAGGGAAAGTGAATGCCCTATTGTGTAATAAATGTTTTATGAACGTGTGATCAGGAGAAAATGTAAAAATAAAGCAAAACTGAAGCAGAGATCAAGACTCAAAAAATACATTTTAAGAATGTAATTGGAAATCTGGAGCCTTTAAATATCTTCCAGTTGTGCTGAACAGTGTGTTTGGAACATTTTACACAATTCAGATCTTGTAGGAGGTGGAAGGATTGTAGCTATAAATGGAAATTTAAGACTACTGTACGGTACAAAGGAACACAGCCGATGATAATCCTATCAAAGTAGTGTCCCTCTGAGTATTTGTTCCTGGTCTCCTTTTTTGTTGTTTATTGTATTCAGAAAACACTGAAATTAAACTTCATCAATGAATTTAAACCATCATGAATGCAAACACCATTTTCCAAACATTTCCCATTATAACGTCAGGCAAAAATCACTGATTTTATACCTTATTTCAGATAAACCTTAAAAATAAATAAATAAATAAAAAGTCCAGTTAGTTGTGCACAGCAGCACTTTTAGATAAATGTTAAAGTCAGCTTTTGTTCATAATAGATTTGTCAACATCCAACATGTTTCAGAAGATTTCCTTGTTTATGTGGTTCACTGAAAAACTAAACATTTTAATGATTATTTTTGATTAGAATCAGTCACTCTGAGTTTTTCATGCAGGCTGAACATGAAAACAGTCTCCTACACGTATCTCTTGCATCAGCTTCTGATAGAAAATAGATGATGACACTTTAGGATTGGGAAGTCCTGACAGATCTACGTCACAGTTACTTATCATTCATGGACTCACTCATCTGGGCTCGTGACGAGGAAGGCTGTTGGTTTAGCTTCCACGAAACAGCAGAGAACACCTTGGTTTGTAGAACCTAACTGTTAGCATTAGCATCTTCACCACACAGCAGAAACTCCTCCAGGCTAGTGTTATTTGTAGCGATAAAACATCAACTTTGCCGAGAAAACAGAGTCAGTGGTGAGGTTGTGTTGTTACTAACCAATCAGAGGCTACTTTCTTCTCCAGTTGTGACAAATAAATATCATCCAAACTCTAATTTCTGATTTTACAGATTATTTTGCTTCACATAGGTGGTAAAAAACTGGTTACATGTGAAAAATAAACATCTGAACTGATACAAAAATAAATAAATAAATAAATAAATAAACATTTACAAAAAGAAATAGAAAAGTGTAAGTCCCAGTTGGGA